>NC_141037.1:16330000-16360000 GCF_052040795.2 Danio rerio
AAGTTATTGTTTTTCCAATGTTCAATATTAATAAAATGCACAAAAACCTTACAAATATACGTTGCACAATACAAATAAAACAGATTTTAAAATGAATTTTAGCAAATAAACACCCTTAATAAGTTCCCGCCTTTATTAAGATTTTCATGTTAATGTTTACTTTTAGGGAAACTCCTGAGATAAATAAGTTTTATCTCTGAACTTTAATAATTAACAGGTATAGAATGCTGCGCTTCCCACCTACTTTATTCAGTTAAAATGACTTCTGGGACTTCTCAAGTGCGTTTTGTGCTCAAGTCTGCATCAAAGGATTCTCGATATCAAGAGCTCATCCGGGAACGTTCACGCGTCCTCTGTTCCTGCGGTCTTGAGTTTTGGAACTGAACTTTGACAGTTAATGATGACGTTACATGAGAACATAAGAATGCTGAAGAACGCATACTGAGAAACAGCCCTACACAGGGCTAATCCACACATCAGTGAATCAGTAGCAAGAATAAATGATGGCAAAATATGCGCATACTCAGTGAGTGTGAATGGTCTCTTATTTTAGACTGTATAGTGTGAATGAAGATTGTTCTTCTGAAACGCAGTAACAATATCAATATGGACAAAGATCATTTTAATGTAAACACCATTTTAAAATGAAAACAACCTGGGGTGCGTTTCCCATACAACTATCATAGTACGATGCATCATTTGGGAAAAGAACGATGTAGTGACGAGTGTTTGCCATAACTGTAGTTTCTCTGTGGCAGATTCTTCTTTTGAACCACGTTAACATAACGTAAAACATCCATAATGACACTCTAAATGGGGTGGCAATAACTTCTTTAGAGAAGAACCCCATAATTTTTTGTGCAAATTATATTGTTTTACATTTACACGCATAAAAAAAAAATCCAATATTAGTTTTGGTAAAAGCATGCACTTGTTTTCCAAATTATTTGAAATATATGTAAACGGCACATATAGGGCCAACGTTTCCTTTACAAATATTATTGAGAATATTCCATATTTATTCTAAAACAAACAAAAAAAAAACACTAAGCTAACACATATTTTAATGTCATATATAAATCATATAAATCATGAATGGTTGTAATTTACAGTAGTCTATTCATTAAGAAATAAAGGAAAATCCTACTTAATAATAATTATAACTAAAAAATTTTATTATTATTATTATTAAGTAGGATCTTGTTTATTTATTTTATTTTATTAATTGTAAAAGTCTACATTTACAACTTGAAATTCAAAACACTGCACAAATGTTCTAAACAACAGGCCATGTCTGTAAAGTAGAGATACATTTCATAATAAATAACCTACTATAAATTAAAACATTAACGTAAGCTATACATTTTTTGTTTTCACAAGCTTTGGAGACGTAACATAAATTCTGCTTTTAAATAATAGGCCACCTATAGCTTTCATAATGAGCCACGGCTGCATTTAAAATGGCATAAATGTTTTCAAAGTGCACTACGAAGGGAGCACAATTGTCATTAAATCTGACAAATCACTAAAACTGAACAGTAAAAAATACTTTGAAAGCAAATTACACCAAAGAGACATGACTTTAATGCTTTTTTCTTTAATCATTCTAAGATTAAATGTTGGAAGGTTTGAAAGAAATAGGGCATAGGTGGGGAAAGCTGCTCTAGAGGTGTAGTTCCAGGCGTAAAAGTTTGTGACGCAGTTTGCGATTGTTCGTTGGAACGATGAATTTGGGAGACGCCAAATCAATGAACTATGTTTGTAATGACAGAACTTGTGACCTTAGTTGGCTAATGATGGTTTTTGGAAATGCACCCCTAGATGAGGATGAATCTTTGTAGTGTCGCTAATAAATGAAATAAGGTGCTAAAAATCTAATTATTTTTTCAAATATTTCCCAAGTGATGTTTAACGAAGCAAGGACATTTTCATTCGGTATTTCCTATGATATTTTTTCTTCTGGAGAAAGTCTTACCTCTTGTAGTTTGGGTGGAATAAAAGCAGTCTTTCAAATTTTTTAAAAGATCAATATTATTAGCCCCCTTAGGAGTTGTTTCTCAATTGGTTACAAACCTCTGTTGTGATTTGCGGATGACTTGCCGAATTAACCTAAATCACCTATTTAGTCTCATAGCAACACCTTTAAATTGCAATTTCAGCTAGTATCTTTCAAAATAATTAGTAAAATATGACAAAAACAACAAAAAAATGGTTATCAGAAATTGGTCATTAACGCTATTATGTTTAAAAATGTGAATTTGTCAATATTTTTAAAGATTTTATATTTCTCAGGAGGGCTAATACTTTTGTCACACATTTTCAACTGTGCACATTTTAAAAAATATATCTTATACAGAAAATCATACAGAACTACATTTTTAATAAAACACAGTCCACACCTGCCTTTTCAAACTGCACAATGGTAGTAGTAAGCTTCATTTCACAGCAGCATATAAGCAGTAGAAGATGCGGAGAGCAGTATCTGTGCATATGTTCGGAAGTGACTGCGCATCTGATAACCCTCTGAACCCAACCTCTCTCCTCCGTCCAACTCAAATGTCACCAACAATTTGATGAAGCAGCCCAGAGAAAGGGCAGCATGCCAGGGTTTTCTTTTTTCCGCTTCTGCTCTGTTCTGATAATCCTGCACTTCACTAAACTAGGAGCCTTTGTTCAGTACAGCCAAACTCAACTCGATATTAAAGTCTAGATAGGACACGTTAATAAAATACAATAAATTGGGAAATTTAATAAATAATATAAATAATTCTTGTTAACTTCCGGCTGCAACGGTCTCTGATCTAGCAACAACCATCTCGAAACACTTCTGAAATGCCCGATGCTTTGAATCGCTTTAGTCACATTACATGGGTGCTTTAAATTATTTTAATCACGTGATCTGAGGTTTTGGATAAAACTTCGGAGCAGTTTCGAAACACTTGCGCTTCAGGATCTCGACACTGTTAAGAATTGCAGCCGAATGTTATATTGGCTTGCAGAGAATCGTTACTTGCTCATACAACAAGCCAGGGGAATGACAACACAAGAAACAACTTTTTTTTTACCCGAGGGTTATACTAAAAAAGTACCAGGTACTAGGTAAAGAATGCAGTGGAAAAGCCCGGAAAATTGAGCTGTACCGAACCAAACCACACCGTATTATGGGGTGGAAAATCCTCTTTACATAGTATGACTGCTTACTACCAAAGACTATAGAATACACTATAGACCTTTTTCTTGGAACGCAAAATTACCCATTATGCTTTGCGTGTATGCGCAAGGAGAATGCGAAAAACTTCCGGTAGCTGATGCGTGTAAACAGTCACATTTGGACAGCTTAGAAACGATAGTTTTAATCTATTTTACCTGCTTTTATCCTCTTTGAACTAATACTGTTGTCCATCAGCACCATCTCCTGGACTGATCATTTAAAGAAATGCCATCTAATAGGATGGAAAACAGCTGCTGAGAGGCATTTCCCCCTCGTTGTCAGACGGCATCTTCTGCAGTTTAAATGAAGCCTTGTCATCGCTAAAGTCAACATTTTCTCTTTATTTCAATTATATAACCAGCCCAAACAAATGTAATTCACCAAAATGTTTGACACACAAAAGTAGCCTGTATTGTGCCACTGACACACTGATTTGATAACTGTGACAAAGTGAAAATATAGGCTAGTGTCATTTCGAAATGAAACACAAATCGTGGTAAAAACAACACACGAATTAAAACACAAACGCCTCGCGATTAGAATGAACAGCAAATCAGCGAGCAGAGTATCAATAACAGACTTTTATTGGTCATTTTTGTAAATTGCACAACTTTCATACCTGTTAAGTTTCATGCCAGTACTCTGGTTTGCTCTCTCTCTCTCTGTGTGTGTGTGTGCCGCTGAGCTAACAGCTGACAGGCCGGGAACGCACAAACACACAGTATTTCTGTCGGCAGACACGTGAACTAGGAGAACGTTTTTCTCGTATTTCTGACGTGCTTGAACCACATGTGACAGATTATAACGGCTTTAACATACAGATTTCTAAGTTGTGTGTCACAAAAACACTCTGTTATCCATTAAAAACGTTATTGAAACCCATTTTCGGAGCGCGAATTACCAGTTGTACACACTGTAAACGGAAGTTTTTAGCATTCTACCGGAAGACGCTGGTCGCTATGGCGCCCTCCATGCAGCAGCCATGAAAAAGGTCTATAGAACACATGGTTTGTTTAATTGTTAACAGGACAAGACGTGAGTTTCTGCAGATATTAGCCCCGTTCACAAAGACAGACCTTTCTGGAAAATTACTGGCAATAGTTCTGGCAAATGTTCACGTCTAGAATGCGCTGACATAAGACGTCTACTTGAGCCAATCCGAAAACACAGACGCATTCACGTGCGCACGGTTTATGAAAATAAAAGCCAACAAATATTTTTCCAGACACATTTAGCTGCTAGATGTTAGACAGAGAACATTTCTGTTCCTTCTTAATGCCAACTGTAAAAAAAAGTAAAAAATAAATAAATAAAATTCGAAAAAAGTCGATAAAACGCTTATGCCGATGTTTGTTTACCTTCAAGCTCTGATGCGTGTGCACATAAAGCAGCCGTTCAGCGCCAACACACACACACATACATCTCAACATGCGAAAGTGTTCCTCTATATGTTTTCATTGAAGTTGTTCGCAATACTCATCCATTCACAGAGTTTGTAATGTTGTAAAATGCTTACAAATACAAAGCCAGCCGTTTAGAGGTCATTTCTGGTTATTGATGTAAAAATTTGGATGTGTAAATGGTCTTTTGTGGAAACATTCTGTAATGTCTGTGCCTGTGTGAACAGCGCTTTTTTGAATTCCGGAAATTTTCTGGATATTTACAGCCATTGCTGTGCGAAAAGGGCTTTTGTGTGATACAAACATTAAGAAATCAAACTAAAGAGACAGTTGTTGTTTAATTTTATTGGATATTCATAATATGAAATGTAATTGTAAGCTTGGCAGGTAGTTTTGGAGAATTCGATGTTTCCCCATTTAAACAAAATGCCCAAGTTTCAAAGATGGCTGCCGAGTGAAATGACTTGCCTGAAAGGGTCTTTCACACTACTGACTTCCACTTCCAGTTAATGATCACCTTCCTTAGTACTGGAAATCAATAACGGTGACCATCAGTTGTTCAAAAAAACAACATTTTTCAACAAAAGAAAAAAACACATAAATAATGTGGAATAAGTGGAGGATGAGTGAATGATTTTCATATTGGAAGTGAACTTCTGTTGTGTGGACAATCATAAAGATGGTGGACGCTGAAGAGCAAACAAGAGGGCCAAAAATGAAAGCGAACAGGCGTACGCCTCTTTGAAAGAAATTGGTGAGTCATTATCTTGTTTCAGATGCGGCGTGAGGCGAGGTAAATAGATGAGAAGGGATAAGGGGCCGCGCCGCTGACGACAGGGAGCCATCAGCGGGGGACGCAGCGGAAACAACGGCCCTCCAACAGCATCTGACAAACAAAATTGCAACTGGCAGGGAAAAAAAAACATTGAGTGCGCTTGATCAATGGCTCGGTCTATCATCAGCAGCCATTTGCGGCGTGACAGGATCGACAGTGTCTCTTTTGTCTTAAATGGCAGACACCTGCAGTGCTATGAGCTGGAGGGACGTACTAAATGTCAAACCTGGAGGATTAGGAGTGGGCATGGTTTCTGAGTGGAAACAATCTCAGATACCATATTCCAGCTCGTCCTTCTTACCTTCTGGATTTAATTCTAGCTAATTAACTTGGCGACAGATGGACTCACAGATTTTTCCAGGTGCATCAAAAATAGGATGTTATTTCTGCTGTAAGGAGGATTCATCTCAAAATGAGATGTCCAGGATATATTTCACCAAACAATCATAAGAAAAGCATGTTTTGCTTCAGGAAAGCAAGACAATAGAAAAATCATGATGATCTGCAACCAAATACTGAATTGACTTAATTCACAATAAATTTATACCATTTTAATATGTAATTGTTTCATTTTTAAGGCAAAGCAGTGGCGCAGTAGGTAGCGCTGTCGCCTCACAGCAAGAAGGTCGCTGGGTCGAGCCTCAGCTCTGTTGGCATTTCTGTGTGGAGTTTGCATGTTCTCCCTGCATTTGTGTGGGTTTCCTCCGGGTGCTCCGGTGTCCTCCACAGTCCAAAGACATGCGGTACAGGTGAATTGGGTAAGCTAAATTGTCCTTAGTGTATGAGTGTGTGTATATATGAGTGTGTGGTTGTTTCCCAGAGATGGGTTGCGGCTGAAAGGGCATCCACTGCGTAAAAACTTGCTGGGTAAGTTGGCAGTTCATTTCGCTGTGGCGACCCCAGATTAATAAAGGGACTAAGCCGACAGGAAAATGAATGAATGAATGTTTCATTTTTCCCCATATTTTTTTCTGAACAGGATTTTAATTAAATAAAAAATAAAAATAGTACTTGAATAATTTTTTTATTGCCAGATAGGCTGGTCTGAGTATTTCAGAAACTGCTAGACTAGTTGGAGCTGATAAAAAGGCAACAGTAACTCAAATAACCACTCGTTACAACCAAGGTATGCCGAACAGCATCTCTGAACACACAACACATCCAACTTTGAGGCGGATGGGTTACAGCAGCAGAAGACCACACCGGGTGCCACTCTTGTCAGCTAAGAACAGGAAACTGAAGCTACAGTTCGCACAGGCTCACCAAAATTGAACGACAGAAGATTGGAAAAAAAGCCTAGTCTGATGAGTCTCGATTTCTGCTGCGACATTCAGATGGTAGGGTCAGAATTTGGCATTATCAACATGAAAGCCTGGATCCATCCTGCCTTTTATCAATGATTCAAGCTACTGGTGGTGTTGTAATGGTGTGGGGGATATTTTCTTGGGACACATTGGGCCCATTAGTACCAATTAAGCATCATCTCAAAGCCACAGGCGCCCTATGTGTTGTTGCTTACCATGTTCATCCCTTTATGACCACAGTGTACCCATCTTCTAATGGCTACTTACAGCAAGATAACGCGCCTTGTCATAAAGCAAGAATCATCTCAGACTGGTTTCTTGAACATGACAATGAGTTGACTGTACTCAAATGGCCTCCACAGTCACCAGAGCTCAATCCAATAGAGCACGTTTGGAATGTGGTGGAACAGGAGATTTGCATCATGGATGTGCAGCCGACAAATCTGCAGCAACTGCGTAATGCTATCATGTCAATATAGATCAAAATCTCTGAGGAATATTTCCTGTACCTTGTTGAATCTGCCACGACGGATGAAGGCAAAAGTGGGTCCAAACCGATACTAGTAAAGTGTACCTAAAAAAGTGGCCTGCGAGTGTATGTTGAACTTATGCACCAAGCCACAGGTTGTAAAAACTACTAAAAAGCTGATTTCATAACAGCAATAGAAAAACAGTCTTACCCGGCCAAAAATGGGAACTAAATGATGTTCACACATGGAAAACATGTCGATGTCCTTCACAATCACCATCTCATCGTGGTCTTCATCAAAGATTGCATCATTCAGGACATCTGCAAGGAGGAACAAGAGTGTCAGGTGAGCGATACAACACCTGATGACATCATGAAATCATTTCATCCCATACACTCTTCCTGTTGTGGCCCCGTGTCCTTTTGCTTAGCTCATATCACTGTTCAAACATATCCTGTTTTATCTGGCAGGAATGCGCTGCCTTTTTTATGTGGGGCTTTTTAATTTCCTGCCCGTCTATCTCTGTTAGGTTTCCTTGGCAACATTGCAAACTGGTGATGTAGTAGCTTCAGGGTCTTGTTGATGCCTATATGTGTTGCTGCTCATTGTGGATTCAAGAAAGCACAAAGCATTTTTAACCTGTTTTTTTGTCTACTATTATTTCAGCAATATGTGCATCTGGCCAGATTTGACAAGGATATGTAACTATATTAAAAACAGTCCAAAGATTTGCAAATTCGTACATAGAAATTCAAACATATTAATTTGTCTGGAAATATGTCCCCTGTGCCAATTTTTGGTTGTAAAACAGGTATTTTATATGGTAGTTTTTTGGTATTAACAACCATTTTCAGTGATCTGGGGTCTGATTTATAAAATATATGTAGAAACCTTCCTACAAAGTGAGTGTACACCACAATTTATTTATTTTTTTTATGTATTAAATTAATAATTTATTAAATGTATTATTTATTATCAATGATTATGGCTCATATGAGGATTTAGAGTTTAGTAAGGTCAATATTTAAGTTAAATATGTTTACTTACAGCTACGCACATTCTCCCATCAAGTTTCTTACATTTATATAGTGCTTTTTCTGGACACTCAAAGCTCTTTTACACATTTTTGGGGGGAATCTCCTCATCCACCACCAGTGTGCAGCATCCACCTGGATCATGCAAAGCCCTACATCTCATCCGAAAAGACCCACACAGACCGCAGGTCTCACTAACACCACTTCCGGCAGCAACCTAGCTTTCCCCCATGTGGTCTCCCATCCAGGTACTGACTGGGCACAGCCCTGCTTAGCTTCAGTGGGTGACCATGTGAGAGTTGCAGAGAGCTAGCTGTTGGCGAGTTTTATTAGGCTAGTTTTATTGCAAAAATCTGGCAACCCTGACAAGAAGCTCTAAGAAAGCCAGAAGTTTGGAGAGACCATATTATTGAACAAACCATTTCAAAAACTGTAAGGAAAAAAGTATTTTATAACCATAACTAGATGTAAACTACTGTATGAGACACAATTATTAACTTGTAAAATGTCATAATTGGGTACTAAAGGCAAAAATGTAAATTTACTCACTATGTCCTCACCCTGGAGTGATTGCACACCTTTAAGAGTTTATTTATAAACTAAATTCGAGAAGATCACGTGATTATGATTGAACACGGCTGAATCTGCATTAACTATGTCTGATCCACCAATCAGACGATTCTTAACCCACTATAAAGAGCCAGGGTTTCTCACTTCAGTCATCTTCGATTTGAAGAATCCCCTCTTCCACCCCTACTCCTCCACCTTTCTCTTTATAGGGCGGCATGGTGGCCCAGTGATTTACACTGTTGCCTCACAGCAAGAACGTCACCGGTTCTAGTCCTTTAACAGGCCGGCTGTCTTTACTGTGCGAAGTTAGCATGTTCTTTGCATGCTCGCGTGGGTTTCCCCCAGTTTCTCAGGTTTCCTCCCACATTCCAAAAACATGCACTAGGTAATGAACAATCTAAATTTAGCACTATCCGCTTGTTAAGTGGTGACGTGTTGGTGACGTATGTAATACTGTTTCCGGGTCCAAGCCGCCACTCATTTGAGTTTATGATCACTTTTTATTCATATCACACATTAAAGTTAATTTTATATAAAGTCAAAGTGTACACAACAATCCCTGGGCTTGCTGCATCGTAAATACCAACATTTTAACAATTTATAAAAAATGTATCACTTTCTGGCCATTGGATATTAGGCATGGACATATATATATTGTGATCGTGATTTTTGAAAGTATTAAATCGCTTTGTAAGCGTTTATTATTACCATTTCATGAGTCTCCCAATTCAGTTGAATTGAGCGCTTGGACCCAGAAGCCGCTTCGCGTGATGTCACACTTAACAAGCGGATAGTCATCCTCTCAACTCTCATCCAGCAGCATAATTCTTCATAGCAGTCATTTTCTGTCATCAGCTCTTATTAAAAAGGGGGAGTTCTCAAGATCTACCTGAGCTCAAACGCCCCTCTCGCCCTGCAAACAGGAGGGAGCCCAGGGCTCAAGGACCTTTTAAGCTCAGGGCTCTCTTCCGGGACAGCATGTCAAACTTGCTTATAGTCAATCATCAGCTAAGTGTGAACCCTTGAAAAGAGTTTTTTTATTCCTTTGAACACTGTATTTTGAAAAAACTGAAACCTGTAACCATTGACTTGCATAGTAGGAAAAACAAATACTACAGAGGTCAGTGGATACAGGTTATCAGCATTTTTCAAAATATCTTCTTTTGTGTTCACCAGGAGACTCTAAAATGTTTAGAACAAGTAAAGAGTGGGTAAACGATGACAGAATGTCCATTCTTGGGTGAACTATCCCTTTAAAAGGGTTTGAGAAATGATTATGAGCAATAGTAATAACCACTGACACACTGATAATATCCCCTCATAAAATTGGTTTGAAAGGGAAGTTTTTCTGCTGTTGTCACATGTTTCCCAGAAACACTTTTGTTAATATTTAAACAGATTCTGTTCATTTCACTGTGACTAACATGGCATGGTCTTCAGTATATATATATATATATATATATATATATATATATATATATATATATATATATATATATATATATATATATATATGCGCTCAGTGTTGTGTAAATGCTGTGCCTGATCTGAGCATCAAACCACCTCTGTTGAATTTAACCTGAGGGCAGCAGCTGTTACGAGAGAACTGTCATCAGGTTCGTCCTAAACAAACAGCAGCTTTCAAACGCACAAGCACACAGAAAGGTCTCACGTATGATGGCGGCAATGACATAAAAAAAAAGAGAGAGCAGGAAATCAAATCAGCATCTCCCCGAAGTCATCTCTCAGCCTCGACATCACCGTCACACACACGCAGACTCAATTAAACACAAACTTGCTTACACACCAAGCAAACGTACACTTGAAATACAATAAGTAACCATAGAAACCCACTTAAATTGTGAAGATGTCGACGTGCAGAGCTCTGGATAGGGGTAATGTTATACTGCTACTGAGGGCTTGGCTTGTTCTCCATCTTTAAATAACAGACAGGCATCCTTCCAGCCAGTGGGGGCAGGGGACAACACAACGCAATGTCTGATCCAGAAAACTGAACAGTGTAAAATACACTGTAATATAATTTTGCAACATCACCGGCCTCTATGTTTATCTTTAATGGTTCTATGGGAGATAAGTACACCATAAACGGCAAGGAAACATAATGATGTAAGGCATTATAATAATTATATAATAATAACAATCAAGAAAGTCAAGTCAAGAAAGTAGCACAAGTTCAGTAGATGAATAAATTATGGTTAAACTGTTCATTTAGACCAGTACACAAAAGGATCAGTGACAATTTTCCTTTTTATTTCATTATTAATACACCACTGGCCACTTTATTAGGTACACCTTCCTAGTACCGCGCTGAACCCCTTTTTGTCTTCAGAATTGCCTTTATCCTTCGTGGCATACATTTAGGAAGGACTGGAAATATTTTGCAGAGATTTCGGTCCATATTGACATGATAACATCACACAGTTGATCGATCATCTGGATATTTTCTCTTTTTTTGACCATTCTCTGTAAACCCTAGAGATGGTTGTGCGTGAAAACCTTAGTAGATCAGCAGTTTCTGAAATACTCAAACCAGCCCGTCTGGCACCAACAACCATGCCATGTTCAAAGTCACTTAAATCACCTTTCTTCAACCTTTCTGATGCTCGGTTTGAACTGCAGCAGATCGTTTTGACCATGTCTACATGCCTAAATGCATTTAAGTTGCTGCCATGTGATTGGCTGATTAGATATTTGTGTTAAACTAGCAGTTGGACGGGTGTACCTAATAAAGTGGCCGGTGATTATATATTGCACATTCTAATGTAACATTTTACTCAAGTTGTCTGTAAAGGCTGTTTGTAGAGTTTAAAATGTGAAACATATGTAACAAAGTCTTTAAAATTGAGATTTTCATATATTGTACAGGTCTACATTAGCTAAAACATGCTTATAGCCCAAAGATGACTATACTAGTTGTCTAATAAACTTGGAATTATATATAAAGCACAACAGTCAGGGTATTCATGTTTTTCATAGGAAAACTGAAAGCTGATGAACTGATAAGTTGTCTGTTGTCATTAATTCTTATTCTAAAACAATTATATTTAAAAAGTACAGAAAAGTGCACCAATCAAACAAAGCTTGCCAAAATATATCTTATTAGGGACACTAAATTAAAGGGGTAATTTACCCAAAAATAACACATTTACTCACTATTTTACTGACCCTCGAATGGTTATAAACCTTAATGAGTTTCTTTCTTGTGTTGAACACAAAAGAAGATATTAAAATGATGCTGCACACCTGTAACTATTGACTTCCAACAAATTATATGGTCAATGGTTACAGGTTTCCAGCTTTATTCAAAATATCTTCTTTCATGTTCAACAGAAGAAAGAAGTTAGAAACAAGAGAGAGTAAATCTCGACAGAATATTCAGTTTTGGGTGAATTATCCCTTTAAGCAAGTCAGTCTTCCTACACTTTAATATAGTTCACTTAATAATTAAATAATCACCTAACCTGATTTCACCATGTAGGACATATTCCCGGATTAACATAGATGTTGCTCCTGGAACAACATTCTAATCAGATACATTTACAGTTTATGTTGAGTTTAGGTTTATGCACTTCTACAGAGTGTTATCCAACTATTATTCCCCTCTGATTTTGGGAATAATTTACAGTTATGGTTAGGGGTAGGGAATGGGTATGGATTATATTTTCAAACAAAAATGATGTTCCAGGATCAACATAGATGTTAATGCAGGAGTGCATCGTACTTGTCAAAATCATGATGTGCTTAAATAACATGTGTACATTAGGGTTGGGTGGATAGACGATGCCCTCCTCCATCGCCGATGGCCGACAGACATTTCGACGCGGAATCAGAACCACGATCCTTAGCCCCACCCCCATCGCAGCAGCAACCCGCTTGCAAAAAAATATACACTTAGGCCCCGTTTACACTAAATGATCCTAGTTTTAAAATAGCATTTTAGAACGAAAAGATCCATGTCACCACTGGTGTTTCATCTAGCATTTCTGAAAAGCCCTCCGTGACCACACACACACACACTCTGCCATGCACTGCAGCATATGCGCACATATGAGCTCCAGACAGTCAGCGGCTGCCTTGAGCAAAAAATCCCAGAGAGCAGTGCATGAAGAACAGTTTATCAAGGATGTACCGCTGGATCGCATCTCACTATAGTTGTTAAACGTGATATTTAATTAATCTTATCTCTACCTAATGACTCTAAGGTCTTTTGAATCTATCACGTAACGTGTCACAGCATCAGTACACTGCTTCAGTCTTTCACGCTTGTACTTAGTAATTTTAGCGAAATCCTCAGATACAGTTGGTTTCTTCCTGTTGGTTGTGCACCATTATAACAACACAGATCACTCTGCCTATTCATGCCAGAGTCCCGCGGAAAAAGTGATTGACAGCTGGTAATTTCCGCGTAACTTATCTATATTTATTTGGTTATGGGTAAAACAAAGACCATACAGGTCAGGTTGTAAAAACATTAGGCTACAAATAATTAATTTACCGCCGGCAATGGCGACGATGCCATCATCCATCGCAATGTTTCACATTAGACATTGTACGATGAGAAATTGGTCAACATCGCCCAACCCTAGCCTACACAGTTACACCCAACAATTATTTCAATTGTTAATTATTTCAGTAGTTTTACATTTCTCAGTCATTTTTAATTAGTTGTGCATTGTTCATGAAGTTGTTATTCTTTACCGGATTTATTTCATTTTTAATAACCTTTTTTTTATGTCCAGTGTCTTACAGTACTTCTGTCTTGAATCAAAGTTGGGAATGTGATTTACCTTCTAGTTGCCTATTTTGGTTTATGGCTTTTAATGCTTAAATGAAGACATTTTTAAAAATCCCTGAAAACAAATGAATCTGTAAAATACAACTTTGACATCCCTAACCAAGTGAGATCTACTGTATGTGGACAGTCATCATTATACTGTAGCACCAATTTTGTACCAACAGCTTCCTTTTCCCAGTGCATTAAAACTCATGAGTCAACCAATGCCATATAAAAATGTGAAAACTCAGCACAAGCTCACACAACACCCCCAAAGTGGTCCCAAATTTTCAAATGTCTTTCTGTGGGATACAAAAAAAAAAAAGACTTCAGAACAATGGAAGAAGCTGTAGGGGTGGTGCAACTCCAGCCAATCCCATTGAAGAAAGCCAAAGACCTTCCTCTAGAAAATTCTTATCAAGTGCACGCTTCACCATGACATTGCATGTTATACCATCTGTGAACTGTGGACCATGCAAGAGATGCACATGTACTAGTGTGAGGTCACTGAGGGCAGAATGTTTTAACAAGTAGTTTTTGGGACAGAAAAGCAACATTAATACATTCCATATGCATGCCCTTAAAATGCTATACAAATCAGGTCCAGATGCGCTGTTTGCTTTGTGGGGATGTTGTCGGTGGGCAGCACCCTGGCTCAACCACTTAGACAACAGTTTGAGAATGACCAGTGAACAAATAAAAGATAAAACCTCCGCTTTGGGGAGTACCTGTTGAGCCAGTTAATCACACTGATGGCACATGGAAGTGTATGAGGAAATACTTCTAAACCTGAAACGCATCACACTGCATTTGTAAAAGATGATCTGTGTGAAATAAAAGTCTCTTTATTTTAATTAGGTCAATGCAACTAAAATATTAACATGATTTAAGGGGAAAATGTAAATATTTTAAAACCATGTGAATTGACTTGATGTGTGTGTCTGTTTAAAACCATGTGATTTGATTAGTGTGTGTGCTTCTGTGTGTACACCAATCCCCCAAATGTAAAACAGAGCAAACTACCATGAGATTATATTGAACAAATGTGACATAATATTGTAAAATATGCTGAAAGATATATTCAAATATATAAACATATCAAGCTGCAAAAAAATGTCTTAAATCCACCTTAAAGTTGGTCAACATGACATAAAATGAACTCTGTCTTCCTATGTCATATAATAGTTTTGTGCAGGCTTTGTGAACATGCACAATAAATATACAAAAATTGACTATATATCCGGTTACACTTAAGTTGTTCGCTAACAATCTTTATGTCCAGTATGACGTTAACCATGATCAGATCCAGACCACTGAGTCAAGTTCAGCTCAGTCTAATTTGTAAATAAACCATCCATACATTTAACTCAATCAACTGATTCATTAATAAATGCAAATAAAATGACGAATTATTCACACATCCGCTTATGCTGGATGGCAGAATCATTTGCAAACAATCTAAACAATAATGGTAAATTTATGATTATCATGGTTGGCTACAATAATCATTTAAATGGGTTTTATTTGTTGTAAAGCCATGGTGATATAAGTACGTGATGGTTGTCATTCAATTAAAAAAAGGTGCACCAGAAAACACTTCAGAATGTCTCTTTATGTGTTTTATAATAGTTTGGATGAATATTACATAATAGGCTATAACTAGAATATGTCCAATAGGGTACATCTTTAATTTACCTTGGTATACTCCTGCATTTTTGCCTTATTGCCCTGCACTCTGTCTTGTTTTTGAGCAGAGGAATGGCCTTTTGAGTTTAATGCTTTTATTTGTAGCATATTTGTAGTTTGGAAATAAAGAATTAGTGACACTCTGATCACTGATTTATTGAGAGAAAAAAAAACTAACTAAATAAAACTTGACATGCATTACAATTCCTTTAAAATAAATAAATGCAAATAAGAAAATGAATTATTTACATCTCTGTTTATGTTGGATGGCAGTATCATGTGCAAATAATCTAAACAATAATGGTAAAATTATGATTACCATAGTTAGCTAGCTACAACAACCATTTATTTTTGGTTTTATTTGTTGTAAAGCCATGGTGATTTAAGTGAGGGTTGTCATTCAGCTAAAAAAGGAAGAGAGAAAAAAGAAGGGAAAAAAAGCACACTAGAACACACTTCCGAATGTCCCTTTTGTGTTTTATACCAGTTTGGATGAACATTACATAATAGGCTAGAATATGTCTATTAGGATACCCATTTACCTTGATTCACTCCTGCATTTTTTTGCCCCATTTGCCTTGCACTGTCTTGTTTTTGGACACAGAAATGGCCTTTTGGAATCAATGCTTTATTTGTAGCATATAGTGTGGGAAGAAAAAAAAATGTGATACCCTGACACTTTCTTAAGGAAAAAAAAAATCTTGATATGTATTGCTTTCAAAACGTAAAGTTGAAATCAAATTATTCGCCCTCCGGTGAATTTGCTTTTCTTATATATATATATATATATATATATATATATATATATATATATATATATATATATATATATATATATATATATATATATATTTCCCAAATGATGTTCTACAGAGCAAGAAATTTTTCACAGTATTTCCTATTTTTCGTCTGGAGAAAGTCTTTTTTTTATAAAAGAGAAAGTCTTATATTTTATAAAGTCTTATAATATATATATATATATATATATATATATATATATATATATATATATATATATATATATTTATTTAAATTATTATATATATTTTTTTAAGGTCAATAGATAACCCAATATATCAATATATTATTTCAAAAAGGCATTTTTCCCCAAATGTCTACAGAACAATCCAAAGTTATTCTAATTACCCAAACTTGCCTAATTAACCCAGTTAAGCCTTTAAATTGCACTTTCAGCTGAATACTAGTGTCTTTAAAAATATTAAGTAAAATATTATGCACTGTTGTTAAAACTATCATGAAATATCTCCGTTAAACAAAAATTGGAGAGAAAAGAGGGGGCTAATAATTTGCCAACTGTAACTTCTATCGCGTGTTAAATAAACACTTCTGAACAGTTGTCACACAATCATACAACTCACCGATGATTTTCTCCTGGTATCCCTTGGTGAAGAACTGCATGGCTGTCGCGGCTCTCCAGGGAGTTTTGAGGAGCCCCTGGCGCTGCGGATCCTCCCCGAGACCCCGAAGAATAGTGGTGTAAGCCGCGGCGATGCTCGGCAGGCTCATCTCGTTGTCCTCCAGGCTCCGGGTGCGCTCTTCTCGCCAGCTCTCCATCACGCTGGAGGTCGGCACACTGCCCGGGTCCCCGGAGGCACTTCCAGCTTTCCATCCGGGCATCTTCACCCGGCCATCAAAGTGTCCGTTGATCGCTCCGTCAGTTTCTTTTTCGCTTTGATTCACCGGTTTCTGTTTGGAGCGCTCCATAATTGCCTAGACGTGTGCTGTAAGTCACTATTTCGCTTCTATCCGTGTCGAGAACAAACTTTTGAGTGAAGTTCGAATGTTGTTATACTCC
The DNA here is from genome assembly GCF_052040795.2 of Danio rerio. Taxonomy (NCBI): domain Eukaryota; kingdom Metazoa; phylum Chordata; class Actinopteri; order Cypriniformes; family Danionidae; genus Danio; species Danio rerio. The sequence continues at coordinate 16,347,122 of NC_141037.1, forward strand.
TGTCAAACTCAGCGCTCTCTGAGGGGAAGCCGGTGGGTTTTATAAACATTGGGTAATCCGTGCGAGTTCCTATTGGCCAACAGGCGCGACTGCGTCACTGACTCAGATTCCTATTGGTGGAGAGATGTTTGCGTCAGGCCACCTGTGTCTAGTAAGAGGATGAGATCTCTTATTCACATTAAAGTGATGTCTTGGGGCAGATCAAACCACCTAAGGGGATTGAGTAGACCTTTGTGTGATGATGCTCTTATAATTAAAAATAAATGCAGTGTTTTTGGTTTTATTTAAGTGGTACAGGTTTATGCAAACAAAAGGTTGCACATCTGGCAACTTGTCAGTTCAGATCAGTGTCAATTCATGTCAGCGTGGTTGCAAAATCAAAGTTCAGTGACCTCAGTTTAACATCAAAAGACCATTCACTTCACATCTGAAGGATGTCCGTCATTACATCACTACTGTGGCAAGCAACACTGTGTACCTTTTAACTTGTCAGTAGGCCAAGACAACATCGATAATGAAGACAACTGCAAGCACAGCTCCAATTTGATATTTTTAATATTTTATTATGATCATTTGTACAAAACTTCACAAAAACATATGTACAATTCATCCCAAAAAAATACAAAGGAAAAGAGACTACTGGGTTCAGAAATGGGATCTGGTTTTCAACCATTCTGCTGTATTGAAAATTGTTTAACAAAGGGCCTCTTGCCTCATTTCAAATGCAAATGAAGCGAGACAGGAACTGCTTTCAAAAGAGCTCAAACTCGAGAAAATTTACACAGAATGAGTGGATTATGAATGAGCAGCTAGTTTATTTAACAGAATACGTAGGCAGAATTACAGTAAATATGCAAAAACTTTTAAAAGTTTTCTTTTTAACTCCACAATCAATATTAAAATAAGATGTAAAAATGTACAAGCGTTAAACTAAGTACTATTCTTTGTTAAATGCAAATGCTGAGAGTTTAGCAGAAGAATCCAGTGGCTTTTTCTTTTTGGCACTGGCCTCATCAGACTCCATTTGTTCAGCTGCTTTTTCTTCATCTTCATCTTCACGTTTTCGTTTCTTGGGGTCAGAGTCACCCTTTGCTTTCTCCGTCCAGTTCTGAATGAAAGATACAAATGACAAGTGCTCCATAAAGGGATAGTTCACCCAAAACTGAACATTCTGTCACCGTTTACATCTCAAAAATCTGCTGTAGTTGTTTTCTGTTGAACGCAAATAAAGTTATTTTGAAGAATGCTGGAAAAGTTAAGCAATGACTTCTACTGAACTTTAGTGCTTAATTTGTAAATGAATACCTTGCAGAAAAAAAAACAGCAAATGAAAGTTACTGTGATCGACGTCCACCACACCATTTCAGTTTTCCCGCAACATGACATCATCTATTTTATTCAGGATCTTTAATAGTTTTGTGCTGTATAATGTTATGGGTCACTCATGGATAAGAACAAATAAACAGCTACAAACCTAAATCTTATGAAACCTCACTATTCAGTTTACCAACACCACTGCTATTCAGTTCACTTCCAAGTGAAAAAATAAAAATAAAAGACTCGCTGTGTCTAATCTTCATGAAGAGTCCACAGTTACCTCTTCTGTCATGTGTTCTGGCTGACCGGTCTCTCACTATCCTGATCCAGGGACACAGTTCCACCTTCTCGAGATCTCGTTTGATCAGGCTCATTATCAGATTTAAAAATTAAATATGCTTGACTGCCTGTCACTGTATAACTTGTTTTTGCTACTATGGATGTCAATGGTTTTCTAACATTTTTCAAAAGATCTTAAAGATATGGTAAATGAGTACATTTTTTGAGTGAACTATCTTTTTAAATAAATTTAGGCAAAATTAAACCAACTAATTTTACCCAAAAATGAAAATGTAAATGATATAAAAAATATTTTAGCTTAAACTGTCCTCCTTGATGATTTATAAAACACAAGCATCTTTCAAACGATCAATCCGTACATTCAAGGCATTGGACAACTCTTCTCTGGTCTACAAATGATAACTTATTAGGCCATATTGGTATTCTGAGGAAGATTTATACCAGTCTACTTGAAAGTATTATCTCCTATAATATTTCTTGCTGGTAAGGAAATCTTGGAGCTAGAAGCAAGTAAGATCATATTGGACCCCCAGAAGCAGCTTGTGGAACTGTGTATACAGAAGTCAGAATTATTAGCCCCCTCTTTGATTTTTTCTTTTTTAAATATATTCCAAATTATGTTTAACAGAGCAAGGAAATTTTCAATGCAAGTCTGATAATATTTTTTCTTCTGCAGAAAGTTTTATTTTTTAAATTTTGGCTAGAATAAAAGCAGTTTTAAATAAAACATTTTAAGGTAAAAAAAAAAAAAATTAGCCCCTTTAATCAATATTTTTTTTCTTTAGTCTACTGAACAAACCATCGTTATACAATAAATTGCATAATTACCCTAACCTGCCTAGTTAACCTAATTAACCTAGTTAAGCCTTTAAACGTCACTTTAAGTAGGCGATGCAGTGGCGCAGTAGGTAATGCTGTCGCCTCACAGCAAGAAGGTCGCTGGGTTGCTGGTTCAAGCCTCGGCTCAGTTGGCTTTTCAGTGTGAAGTTTGCACGTTCTCCATGCATTCGCGTGGGTTTCCTCCGGTTTCCCCCAAAGTCCAAAAACATGCAGTACAGATGAATTGGGTAGGCTAAATTGTCCGTAGTGTATGAGTGTTTGTGTAGATGTTTCCCAGAGATAGGTTGCGGCTGAAAGGGCATCTGCTGCGTAAAAACGTGCTGGATAAGTTGGCGGTTCATTCCGCTGTGGCGACCCCAGATTAATAAAGGGACTAAGCCGACAAGAAAATGAATGAATGAATGTCACTATAAGCTGTATAGAAGTGTCTTGAAAAATATCTAGTCAAATATAATTTACTGTCATCATGGCAAAGATAAAATAAATCAATTAGAAATGAGTTATTAAAACTATAATGCGTAGAAATGTGTTGAAAATATCTTCTCTTTTAAAAATTAAATGGGAAATAACATAAACAGGGGGCCTAATAATTCAGGGGGTTTAATAATTCTGACTTCAAATGTAAACCAGACCAGATGGTAAGCCTCACAGATAGTTACAGACTCCACTCATCCTCTTTATTATGAATTTAAAAAGCTTCCTTCTGGTAGACGATACAGAGTACCCCACAGCAAAAACACTTTTTTTAAGGAATCGTTTATATCATCTGCTATTACTATACAGAACAAATGACCATGACGTAGTTTGTATGTTATTCTGTGACACTGTAAATTTGTCTGTGGTTACATAGCCAGTGTTGTGTGTTGGTAATCTTTGTGTTTGTGATGTTTGGGGATGTTTTTAGTAGCTTTTTGTGAGGCCAAAAACAATTTTTTTTCACACGTGTGGACAAATTAAAGACTGCTAATTCTAATATGTATAAATTAACATATCTATATATCTATATATATATATATATATACACACACACACACACACACACACTTATAGCCAGTAGGCCTATTCTACCCCTGGACATCAAGACATTTCCATCTTCAGATGCTTTAAACCAAATCAAAGACTAAATTTAACTCTCTCGCTTTTGATTGATGCTTGGCTGCTATTTTAATTCTTACATTTTATTATTTTCTATTACTATTTTTAATTGTAAGTTATCTTTTTTGTTGAAAAGCACTTTGGATCAACTATTTTTGTAAATATTTGTGCTCTATAAATAAACTTTGCCGTACCTTATCAAAATAGGTGACTGCATTCATGACTTTAACAGCTAAGATTATGTTCAACAGTACAAACCCAGTTTCCTTTCTCTCTACTATAAGAAAAAGAAGTGTCATGTATTCATCTTAAGTGTCAGTTGTCTGTGGATCAATGTCAATATTGTTGAACTTTACTTGCACAGACCTGTGATATTGTTTCATAAGACTTCAATATATCAACAGGGCCCACATGTATTCATTTTGCTTTGCATGTAAAAGTTTATTTGACTGTTAAAGTGCTTATAACTATTGACTTGCATTACACAAATTGCCAAGAACCAATAAAAATCCTCTTTAAATAATTTCCTAAAGAAAAAGATTCATCTAAAACCTAAATAAGTTAGATAATCACTATTAATTATTGTTATACTTTACTTTTAAATAACTCTCTGTGATTTCAATTCAAATTGACTATCCATTTAAGACAAACATATGTGTTCACGTTACAGATGACCCTTGTGAGTCACCAGACCTGTTTCAGATATTAGCATTGGGGCCCTTTCTACACCCCCCCCTTCTGATGCACACTATTCATCATTGTAACGCACTCGTTCCGCAATGATGCCACCCCCCCCATGTCATTAACATAAGATCAATGAGCACTACACAAGCCCCCAGCCCGGGTCTCCAGAGCAACAGGCGTACGAACCATTTTTCCTCCAGGCTGGAGTGTGTGAAGAGTCATTCTACCCTGCACTGAGTGGGCCTGTGGGTGCGGGGTCACGAACAGATCGTTCATACCCACTAGAATCCACAGGTAAGTGGAGATCAGAAAACAGGACGGTACTTGCTTATAAACGGTGTTGGCATGGGTAAATTGGGTTGGAAATTTAGAAGCGTATAAAAAAATAGGAGGAAACTGAGGTGTAATAAAAAAAGAGCATGAATAAAATCTGTTGCATAATAATGGACGTGTGAGAAAAATGCAGAAACGGGGAAAATCCCAGGTAACTTTCCCGGACTTAAAGGGATAGTTCACCCAAAAAAAGAAAATTACATCATTATTTTGTCACCCTCCACTGGTTCCAAACCTGTATGAGTTTCTCTCTTGTGTTGAACACAAAATGAGATACTTTGAAGAATGTTGGAAACCGAAAGTCTTTTTTTTTTTATTATTATTGAAGTCAATGGTTACCAGTTTCAAATATACTTCAAAATATCTAAAAAATAAAAATAAAATAACTTGAAAAGCTTTAAAATCATGTAAAAAAAAGCTTTTGAGTTATGGGTGAGTTATGTTTGGTAAATTCTCAATTTTAGGTGAGCTATCCCTTTAATAATAGGTTGAAGAATTAGTAAACAGCCACATGCGTTTATATGAACGGTCTTACCAGTCTTTCCTCTGCCGACAAGGTGCGGAAACGCCCCATGCCTTCCTTGATAACATCCATTTCCTCAAAGTCAGGATTGTCTGCAAGAATGCTCTTCCTATTCTCCTCAAGCCACAGCTGAAAGCCGGTTTTGGGCCTGAAGGAAGTAAATAGTAATTTCACAAAAGACAGTGAACATACAAAACAAACAAACTTTTTGTTCCTTAATTAATGATCTGCTTTATGATTAGTGATGCACAACAAATAGTTGATCATACAGGCTTGAGACTGGTAAAGCTACATGTATGGCAAACATATTGTAAAGTAATGACGGTAATAATATACAATACGAGACATGTAGTTAATGTATTTACTAACATGATCAAACAATGAACAATACATTTAATACAGTATTTATTTATGTGGTAATGTTAGTTATGAAATGAAAGGAACAGTAGTGAAAACAGTTGTTCATTATTAGTTTGTGTTAGCAAATGGGGCCTTAACTAATGCATTATTTATAATAATTAAATGCTGTTCATGTTAGTAAATACATTAATTTCATGTACTTAAAGCTGTAAAGTGTTATCATACTGACATTAAATGAATCAAAATATATCTAACAAACACTTTTATTAATGAACATCTATGTCCATCCATCTGTGTCAAAGATGGGGCATTCCATTTTTAATCCACATCCAATACAATTTTACAAAAGGAAATGTTTTAGACAAAGAAAGCATTTTAAATCTGTCTTATGACTCGAATATTATTTGTGAAAATTTGATGTGAAATTATGGGTAAAAAATAACTTCCTATGTTCATTCATGAATCACATGCTGTGTTTACAGTAATTAATGGGAAAAAAATGAATGGGGAGATTCCAATGCATTAAAAAAAGCTAAAGCTGCAGTACTTTAGTTTGAAAATGATCAATGAAAAATCTATAGGGTACTTTGAAGAGGAAGATGCAATATGGCAGACACTACAATGCAGAAGAGCTGAGAGCCACTATCAGAGCAACCTAGGCTCTCATAACACCTCAGCAGTGCCACAGACTGATCGACTCTATACCACGCCACATTGCTGCAGTAATTCAGGCAAAAGGAGCCTTAACTAAGTATTGAGTGCTTTGCATGCTCATACTTTTCGACTGGCCAAAATATCTAAAAATCCTTTTTTTATATTGGTCTTGTATTGATATTTTAATTTTCTGAGATACTGAATTTGGTCCGAGTAATGCAGAAACTGCTGATCTACTGGGATTTTCACGCACAACCATCTCTAGGGTTTACAGAGAATGGTCTGGAAAAGAGAAAACAAAGTGAGCGGCAGTTCTGTGGGTGCAAATGCCTTGTTGATGCCAGAGGTCAGAGGAGAATGGCCAGACTGGTTTGAGCTGATAGAAAGGCAACACTAACTCAAATAACCACTCGTTACAACCGAGGTATGCAGAAGAGCATATTTGAACGCACAACACGTCCAACCTTGAGGCGGATGGGCTACAGCAGCAGAAGACCACACTGGTTGCCACTCCTGTCAGCTAAGATCAGTAAACTGTGGCTACAATTCACACAGGCTCACCAAGATTGGACAGGAGAAGGTTGGAAAACAATGCCTGGTCTGACGAGTCTCGATTTCTGCTACGGTGACATTAAGATTGGAGGGTCAGAATTTGGCATCAACAACATGAAAGCATGGATCCATCCTGCCTTTTATCAACAGTTCAGGCTGGTGGTGTAATGGTGTGGGGGATATTGACACACTTTATGCCTATTAGTACCAATTGAGCATTGTGTCAACGCCACAGCCTGCCTGAGTATTGTTGCTGACCATGTCCATCCCTTTATGACCACAGTGTACCCATCTTCTAATGGCTACTTACAGCAAGATAACGTGCTATGTCATAAAGCGTGAATCATCTCAGACTGCTTTCTTGAACATGATAATGAGTTCATTGTACTCAAATAGCCTCGGAACGGGAGATTCGCATTATGGATGTGCAGCCGACAAATCTACAGCAACTGCGTGATGCTATTATGTCAATACGGGTCAAAGTCTCTGATGAATATTTCCAGTACCTTGTTAAATGTATGCCATGAAGGACTAAGGCAGTGTTGAAGGCAAAAAGGGGTCCAACCCAATACTAGTAAAGTGTACCTAATAAAGTGGCCGGTGAGTGTACATTGACCTTATTCTGCATTGCTGAAAAGCACTCGTTTTTGCGATTGTTATAGAACTACTGATTCAGTTGCCTATGGGTGAAATTACTAGGAATAAAGGCAGAAAACGGTTAAACTTCTTGCTGAACAAACAAGTGTGTTCATGACGTACAGAAAATGTACAATATAATAAGAAAATTTCAAGATATAAAAAAGTTAAAAACAAAAACAATCAATCTGTGCAAAAACAAAACAATTTAACAAAGAGTAATGTCCTACTTTTTGTTCTCAGTGTTCTCCTTTAACACTGGAGGAGTAGCAGCAACAGGAGCCGGTTTGACTTTCTCCGCTTCTGATTGGCTGTCCTCCAATTTCTTACTGTTTCCTTTAGAGGCACTCATCTGCAGCAGAGTGGCCTGCGTCTGAAAAACAAGCCCAGAAAACTAAGATTAATTCAAGATCTCAGATACAACATGTTTTTTGTGTCCTGCACACCAACTTAAGTACATAGTGTTGCTTATATTCCAATTTAAACCCCTTCGACTTTTCAGTGGAACAAACATTGTATTATAAGTACAAAGCATTCTAGAAACGATCTCCGATAAGCAGGTTGAGAGAGTTATTTGGGGTCAGACTGGAGCCGGTGAACACTCATGTTTGGGCTAAAAACTGTACCTTGGACTTGGGTTTGGGTGCCAAGGGCTTCAGAACTGGGGCTTTGCTCTGTTTTGATAATCCGCTGAAAGCTGCAGGTTTTCTAGACATCGTCATGCTGTCCAAAACATTAGTCGTTCTGGGCTGACCAGCTGGAGAACCTGAGGACTTGCCTGCACCGGATACCTGCAAGTATAAAATATTGTTTTTTAATATATAATGTTAATGAAAAAGTACATATCAAATTATCTTTACAAAACGTTAATCGTTACCTTAAAAGGGTTCACACGTCCTTCTCTGCTCACTGAGACAGACACGCACAATTATTACTTTCAGAAACACAATCATATCTCGAGGAGGAGAGAAACTGGTAAATCAATTTAAACTGAAATAATACTTTAAAATAAAGAAATCATAGATAAAAAACTGCAAGCTAATAACAAAAACTATTTAAGAAAATCATATTTCTATACTATTAAATGAAAAAAAATATATATATATTTTATTTTAGGATACTTTATTTTAGATAAATATTTTTCATTTTTATACATTTTTCAGTTTGTTAAAACGGTTCTCACCTGGTTTGGGAGATGGCTTTTCAGGTGACTTTCCTCCTTTTTTGAATGGATTTAAAACTGTAAAGACAACATTTACTCATATTTTAACATATGAAATTGAAATGGTTTACTCCTGTTAGTGATGTAACGGATGACAAATCTCACGGTTCTGGTGGGGGAGGGGGGATGGTTGTAATTTGCTTTCCAACAGTACTGCAAGAAACGTTTTGCTTTAACAAACAGAACTTAGAATCTGTAACTTTATTAAAATTAAAGGAAGAAATAATATGCTAAAAAAACATTGTAAAATATCTTGTACTGATAAAAATTTCCTGTTACTACTACTGTTGCTGATGACACTAAATCACCACCTATTGGTTAAATAATGTAATTGCTGCCCACAACTTTCATTTTTGAGGGTCATTAAAAGCATATGAAGTGATTCACCATAAACATCAATGGTTATATCTAAACTATAAACTTTTATCCCCGTTCTTCTGTTATTTGACTGCTCGTAACTTCATAAACATCTCAAAAGACTAAAGACTGAATCTCTTTCTTGATTTTTGCGTTTTCAGATTTGAATACAGTGATTCGAAGGACTAAAAAAAAAAAAAAAAAAAAAAAAAAAAAAAAAAGAGTATGCAAATCACCATAATTTTTAATTATGTTGCGTGGGTCTTGAGATCCTGATCTTTTAAAGATTAATCGTGCAACTTACACTGAATGCGTTGATGCTGGCTAAACAAGTAGTGACAGAAAACACCTTTAATAACCTAAAGAAACCTGCTACATCCCAAATAACCTACCACAACTTCTTCCATCATCGTTATATTTTACAGGAAAACCTAAAGGCTTTATTACATGTGATTTGAATGATGTGAGAGGCGATCTCTCTGCGATCGTTACAAATTTAGCATTAAACTACAGCTAAAAGAATGCAACAATCCACGGGTCATTTGTGTTCCAAACTGTGGGTAGTGATCCATACAAATCACGGATCAACCGTGATCCATTACAGCCCTAACTCCTGTATTTAGGATTTGCCCTAAAAACTGTAATAAGTAAGGAAAAAGTTAATAAAAATCAATGTAAACACAAAATGCATTAGCATCTGGTTTAAGCATACTACACTTTTCAGATTAAATAAGAAATAATAGCACATGTACATTTCTTCCTGGTCTCTGTTGATTCCTCTGCATCCATCTGTTCTTCTTGTGGATATTCTTCCTCCTCAACCTCCTCCTCCTCACAGCCATTTTCCTGTTGTGCTTGTCTGCTATTCATCTGATTGGATTCTCTATATTCTCTACTTATAAAAACACAGAAACAAATCACCTGTTGAGTCAGCATTACAGTCTGATCCTTTTTATTAATTATTTAAATCTGAAGTTTTTACAATATACTGAAAAAAAAGTTCTCTTTTTTTAGATTATAGATTTCAATTTATACACTTTCATAAACTCTACAAGAATCACTTAAAAATACTTTAGGACCCTTCTAGGGTTATAAATAAATAAATATTAATATAGAAAGTTCTTTATTTAACAAACATTAGGAAAGTTTTGGAAACAACAGGAAAATAGACGTTTATTGTTTTAAGGTGCAGCATGTATTTTTGACACCCAGTGGTTGAACTAGGTATTGCATTACTGGATCAAAACAAACGCAAAGATTGCCAGATTAATAACCAACAGCAGTGAGCCTAACTCTCGGGGGAAAAAAGGCTGATTTCAATAGTTTTCGAAATAAAAGCAATGACACACGATAGAAGAAATATTCTCCATATTAAAATAAGTTTTTGTTCTAACAAACACCTTGAACTGAAATATTAGAAACGGTTTATATTTCTTGCAGCTGAACAAAAGAAAACTGACAATGCTTACCTTTGGTAAACCTCATGTGCTTTATTCAGTGAAAAATGCTAATAATGTGAGTTTGAATGATATTTTACATAACATTTATTGCCATACTAATGGCAACCCTAAAATATAACCCTGAAATTTAATTGGCCAAACTGGCATTGGATGGGTTAAAAGAACCATAACAAGATGTTCCAGCATGTAACGTGCATTTTCAAAGCAGAATATCTGACTTCAGCATTGTTTTTCGGATAAACAACGTTCACTTAGCATGTTTCTAAAATATCTGCAAACATATTATGGTATTTTTATGCATTAGAAGAGTCAAAAAAAAAAAAAATAAATCAGTGTTTCAAACCCTCAAGTTTTTCTAGCATTTAACACAAAAGAAGATATTTTGATCAAAGCTGGAAATCTGTAGTCATTGACTTGTATACTATTCGTTTTTCGTTTTCAGCATTCTTCAAATATCTTGTGTTGTGTTTAACAAAAGAGAAAATAAATCTCAAATTTTTTTTTCCACTTGAGAGTGGGTGAATTTAGATTTTAAGGTGAACTATCCCTTTAAGCTTTTCCTGCTTAAAAATAGCAGGAAATATCAATTCATAGAAACTGCATCTATTTATTAGACATCAAGTTTCCAGCAACGTCACAAAGAATAATAATGGAAATAGAAAAACTAATAACATTACCCAGATTTTTAGTGCTCACCTCTGATAGGCTGGCTCCTCATCTTCCTGCTCCTCCTCTTGCAGCTGATTGGCTTTTTCCAGGGCGAGTTCACTGAGTCTCTGTGCCAGGGCCATGCGTCTGGATCGAGATGCGTAACGGATGGCGAGCGTCACAACACTGTGAGTCATCAGCTCTGCCAGCTCCACACAGCGAAACTCACGCTCCAGTTTACATGACAGCTGCCCGACGCACACACAAAAACATTTATATATTAAAAAAATAGGAATAATCAAATGTGCAAGCTACACTTCAAGATATTGCACAAATGCATCTTAAAAGACGTATTGTGTTCCAGAAATCAGACAGTGAAATTCAATCCAGGGGTGTCTGATTAAATTTAGTCAGGCTTTGACTTCCTGTTCTGGTCACATGAACGACTTACAGCGAACATCTTCATTAGCAGTTCCTGCTGTTCTTTCTCAGCCTGAGCTTGACTCTCGCTGTCAATTTCATAACCACTAGATGAGAGAAAGCCATAGTGGTTATGAAAGAGCATGGACCGCCAGTACTGCTCCTACAGAACATAAGCAGAGATGTTAATGTCAGTTCCTGCACATTTAAAAAAAAATTTAAAATCTACATTAATTATTGGTATACAATGATAAAACAGACAAGCTCTGCACTGCCAAGAGTAGGGTTGGGTATCTTTTGAGATGATTTAGATTCCGGTGCTAAACCAACACTTTTAAAACAGTACCAGTGCTAAAACAGTGCCTAAACCGATTCCCTTGAGCCACAACATTATGGTGGATGACTCTAGAAAAATCTTTTATTTGACAAAAAAACTATATTTTAATCATTTTAATTGAAGAATATTACTGAGGAGGTTTAACATCAATTCATATTGTATATATTTAAATTGAATTGCATTATTATATATTTATTTTGATCATTTGTGTTTAACATGAATTTAAGATTTGCATTATTTAATAAACATTAGATTTAGCTTACTATTGACCTGTGTCATCAAAATCGTGAACTCTTTTTTTTTTTTTTTTTTTTACTAGGGTTGTGGCTTGTGACTATGTTTACATGGACATCAGTAATCTAAGGATTTGCCTTAATGTGAATAAGACAATAATATGAATAAGGACTTTACATGAGTTACTTTCTGAATGATCCTTTCATGATCTCTTTGGCCATATTGATATCGGCCGATGTGTGCTATTTTTAATGGAAATTTAAAGTAATTTAAAATAAATCGTTGTTGGTCCAATATTAAAATTAGGTCGATATCTTTAAGTCAATAGATTATGTAATTGTTCTGCCTGCCTCACGCATGCGTGGGACTAACTTGTTCAGACTTGTCCGGTGCACTATAAGCTTTTCTCACATTGTTTATTCCTTCAAAGTCTATTCCCACAAAGTTTGTGTGGTATTGCTGTTCGTTAATAACTCAGTAAGTAACCATATTCCTTATCATTGTAGATATAATTGATAGAGAGTCATTGTGTATCTTGGCTTAAATTGCTTCAGGAAAAATATTACATGTGCATAAATGAAATATCGAAAACGAGAGAATCGTGGGAGAGTGAGGTAATAAATGACTCAGTGACTAACAATTGTACTTAACTTTAACACGTTTATTAGAGAACATTTGAGCTGGTTTTTGTTATTTAACCGATTTTTTTTATGCAACAGTGAAGATGCATGTTAATTTGCTATGAAGAAAAAAAAATATTTATGACATGCCGATTTATGTGAAATCGGAGTATAGGTTTATACAATCACCTTGCAATTTTAAATGTTATATACATATATATATATATATATACACATATATATATATATATATATATATATATATATACATATATATATATATATAT
>NC_141037.1:16365000-16395000 GCF_052040795.2 Danio rerio
TCAGAATTTACCGGTAATTTGGAATGGATGTGTGAATGCTCTTTTCCGGAAAATTTCCGTAACGTCCTCGCCTGTGTGAACAGCGCTTTTTTGAACATACCGGTAAAGTCGTTCCGTAAATTTTCCGGATATTTTCCGGTATCACTGTGTGAAAGGGGCTATTGACTTGAGTCCTGTGAAATAAACGGAAAGACGCACCTGAGCTGCTGTGGATTCTCATGAACTCCAACAACCCAGTAATGATCTGATTTGCTCTTGCAGGTTTCTCTGGTGTTGCAGACAGGAGTCCATGTGTTTCCCAAAGTCCGGTTCAGCAGACGCACAACACCCTCAGAGTCAACACAACATGGCGTTCCTGCAAAAAACAGAAATCATTAAAGTATGCTGATTTAGTGCTTAAGAAACATTTATTTTTATTAACGTTTATCAAAAATATATATATAATTATAGATTACACATACATATTTATATGAAATGATCATAGATAAATACATTAGATGTCGCCTGGCCTATTGTTGTCTATTGGACCGAATGCGTCAATAGCGCCGCCATCTTGCTATAGGGTAGCGTTCCTTTGAAATTAATGCGGGACCAAGGTACAGTGGAGGACTGTGGCCATCTAAAGCCAGAGATACACACATATATCTATGATCGTGAGTTTTCTTGGATGTTAGTATGTAATTTTTTTTTCCTAATTACGAAAATTATAATTTAACATCACTTTTCTACATTGATGGATCAGTGACTGCACGGGCATTCCTGACAAAACGCTTGTGTTTGTGTGTACAGAAATGTACTATTCACCCTCCCTGTTAAATTTGATCTAATCATGTCCTGAAACACACCTCCTCTCCTGCTTTCACTTCACTTCACTGACGGAGGGAGCGATTCGTTTGTGAATGAATCCCCCGAACTACTCTTTCACTAACGTTAGCCGACAATAATACAAGTTTCTGGCAGAGCAGCATCTTGTCATATTTCTTTTGCATTGTTTGCTGATTTTATTCAACAAAACTAGCATAAGCCGAGTGTTTAGTGCGAGTTGGAGCTGCTTTGCCGAATGCTGAATGCAGTAAGTGACTGTTATCATCAATTACGTTACCTGATTGGCACAAAAGTTCAGAACATACGAAAACAGAAAAAAACTTAATCTTACCTATGAAATGTTCTGCCTTTGTGCTTTGTTTTCTTTGTTTGCTTGTTACTACACCCGTAGACAGCGCTAAAGTCCCGCATCTTCACGTAATAACACTGTCTTTACTAGTGTGGTTGAATGACATTTGTCCTGGGAGCACTGTACCAATGTGGCGGCACTATTGACGCATGCTCAGGGTCCCTATGCGATATCTAGTGTATATATCTATGTGAAATGATAGTCATTGAATATGGTTAACGTGTGATATGCTAATTTTGGCCAAAAACTGGCATTGATAATAATATCATATTATTCAGATGTTAATACCAATATCTTTTCATCCTAAGGTTAAATGATCAGCCCTCCAGTACTTTTTCAATTATTTCCAAGTGATGTTTAATGGATAGAAGATTTAACACATTTTTAAACAAGTTTTACCGCCTTCAGACCTGAATTATGTTCCAAGTTTCTGAAAAATGTAAAAGTATGTTCTCACAGATCTTGAGGCTCCTATATAAATAGTCCATTTCAAGGGACATTAGGTCAGAACAGTTGAACTTCCCAAACATTTTACCAATATAAAATACAAAAAACATACATGATTGCTGGAAAATGCTTGAAAACTTATTTTCAAAATCTCAAACATTACAATTGCAGCAGTTTCACTTTGATTTCGAGGTTTCTGTTGTATAGAGCTGCACCTTGTTTGTAACAAGCTTTATCTTTCACATCACTCCACATAATGCACACATCTGAGATTTTTCTATCTGCTATAGGCTCAAGAACTTTGAGATCTGTATATTCTGCATATGAAATTGTTTCAGCAATGAATCAGTACATCGACATAGTTTTTTTAAAATAAAGTGCAATCAGCATTACTGGAGATTTACTTTCAGTAACAGATCTTGAAGCCATTATTCATCCAAATGGACAGACATATTTGACAAAATCCTGATCTAAAGCTTGCAATGTTACAGAAGATATTAAACTTTAATTAATAAGTGAAATCCCTTTTTCTTTTTTTAAATACAATCTATGAAATATTGCCAAACATATCAACAAATCTAAAGAAAAACATTGTAAATGCGACTTACGTCTGTGTCTGAAATGAATTGATGCCACGCTGCTTTTGGGTGTAGTGGATCTTTTTCAAATTGCAACATGCCGAGCATTACCGACATTTGATTGAATGACAATAGTCCACTCTTGTGGACTGCAGGCTTTAAATGAGATGAAATGCTCAGGAACCACAAAAAACATGGGCTGACATATGATGTCCATTGTATTGGACAGAGGGTCCCAAAGAGGTTAATATCAAATTTCTAATCATTTTATTTTATCTGCCCTGATGTCAGTAAAATATTTCACTAGCTATTATGCAAGATACCAGTATTCATTTCAAAGTGAAAAACTAAAAATTTAAATAGAGCAATTAGGTTAACCAAGTTAGATTAACTTGGCAAGAAAAAAATATATTCTTAAAATATGTGTGCATGTCTAACTGTTTCGTTTACAGAAGAGAATAGAGTTAAAGTTGAGAACAGTGTATGTGCGTATTCTGTTCAAGCAGAGGAAATGACTCACCCTCCGCACTGAAGCCCATCCAGGCCAGGTAGGATTTCCGTGACAGAGGCAACGGCTCTCCATGGATGACCTGCCTTTTCTTCCGGCCGAGCTGAAGCAGCTGAACACCAAGAGCCTGCTCTCCATCAAACCCGGTACCTGACAGCATACAAGACAATCATCCTCATCCAACATGTAGACACAGAGCACAAGCAAAGACAGATTCATCCATTCAGATTCTTCGGTTTAGTGGTTGTTTAATGGTTTTAATGGATTTGCATATTTATTTAATTTTAGTAATTTCATGTGTTATTACATTTGTTGCTAAAAAACAAATAATTTATCTACCTACCCCTTTTTGTACATTGTGTAATTCAAACTCTGTGGGGACATATATGCATATGTTTTTTGAATGTCCATTTATCAGTACATTTTGGGATAAGGTATTTCAAACTACTTCAGAATTGTGTGAGATGTTCATTCCTAAATACCGTAATATCTGTTTATTGAATGATGATTATGATCTAAACCTAAACACTTCTCAACGCAGGATATTTCATACTGCACTAACTGCAGCCAAGAAAGTTATATTTAAAATACGGCATGAACCCTCATTCCCAGCGGATAAAATATGGCTTATTGAACTAAAAAATATTGCACTGCTAGAACGTTCCACTGCAAGAATTAACAGAGCTAAACCCCATACAATCAAAGCATGGTCTGATTTTATTGAGAAAATTTCTTATGTAATAACTAGTTAATTCTCACCCCAGAGCTTTTCTTTTTCTGTGTATTGTTATTCATTTATTATTTTATTGTCTTTATTTTACTATTATTATTGGTAATTTCTTTATGTATTTTCATTTAATGCAAACCCTGGCTTGTATATAGTTGTTGCTAGCTATGTACGCAGGCTTTCTTCTGCAATAAATAAATAATCATAAAAAATAAAAAAATTATCAGTTTATGAGCGTTCTGACAAATCAGTTTAAAAGAAACATACAAGTAGCCAAGTAAGAACCACAGCAATTTTCCACCACAAATAAAACATAATTATCTAAAAAAATGATCTACATTTTTTTTTGTTTATATAAGTCCAAGCCAATGCTCTTAATTCTGTTTGTATCCTGCGGAAACATGTAAGAAGCATCTAAAGCCTCTTAACTTGCACTTCAAAATAAGTCAAACATTTTCTTGCAATTCTGAGATTACATCTAAAGTTTATAGCTCACAATTCTGACTTTTTCTGCAAATTGCAAGAAACAGGTTGAATTAACAGATATAAACCTGTAACTGTGGGGAAAATAAAGGTCAAACATCTGTATACCTCTGTGATACGCTATGAGGAGCTGCTCGCCGTGTCCCGCCATGCAGACCACAGCTCCAGGCAGACTGAAGATCTCCTTCTGCACACCGCCAATGGAGAACAGCCTGACCATCAAAGCACTGGTGGCCACTGCGGCCCAGCCCTGACCCAAACACAAAGCACGCACGTCCTCTCCTTTAGGCAGATCCACCATCCAGTCCTTGTGAGTGTCCCAGCAGGAGAAATGCAAACACTGGATCTTACTGTTCAGAGGGAGAGAACAAATATCATCATTTCCATTAAAAATAACATGTATTACTTTAAAATATTATTTTTTTTTTTTTAGTGTGATGCAGTTCCTAGAGAAACGGAAAATTAAATGAGAAAATGGTGGGCGTGGCTTGTTTTTAATCTACTGCAAGCTGATTTTAGGTAGTAAAGTAGGAATTTCATTTAGTAAGATCAGGAAAAGGGTTCAGGTACAGTTAATACAATCTAACAGACACCTCCTTAGAGTCCTCGAACCGTGCCAAAGCACGATTGCCCCCTTCCCCTCAGCCTGCACTAACATTGCATTTTCCCCTTGTTGACCTGAGCTCCCTCAGCATAGTGGGGATTGCTTTAGTTCTATCGTTTTGTATTATGTTTAGTCATTTGGGATGCAGTGACACGCAGTCAAACACCTTGCTGAACAGATCCATCACTTTTGACGCTCATAAATTATTTGAAAAAGTCCTTCTGCAGCAGGTATTAGGAGGTTTGCTGCACGTGGCAGCTGACATGCAGTGAGGGGTTTGCGTCTTTATTAAACTACGACAGTTTGCATTCATCGAACAGTAAGAATGATTAATAAATCATATTAAACAGCCCCCTTAAAGTGTTGTTGCGTCTTCAGTTTCGAGCTCTACAAGCGTACCGCGCCAAAGCCCAAGTGAACCGCGCTCTGGAACACCTCTTCCAACCGGGCCAGGACCAGCCAACTGAACCACACCCGAGCCCGATTCAGAGCACTCGCTCTTCTCAAACGAATCGGGAAATGCACCTGGGCACGGTTCGAATAGCATAGTGTGAGTGCGGTCTGAAGAGCAAGGCTCACACCTGCTGTAAGCTGAATCCTTTAGCTTTTTTTTATAACTGATATTAAGATAAGTTTTAGGAGAGTTTTAGGAGACACATTGACATTTATACCAAGTTTTTAAATTAATCTCTTTTTTCCACTTTCTGATGAGGTAAAGTCTATGGACAAGACTATAGCTGCGTCCCAAATGGCACACTATACACTATGCACTCATGCACTATGTACTTATGCACTTACACACTCAACAGGATAGTACATGTATGTAGTGGCATCCCAAATGGCACACTAATGTTTTTTTACTAAGTGGAAATTCAAACCGTTTCCCTGATGACGTTTGACGGTTGCCAAATCAGTGAAATAAACGACCGAATTATCAAATATTACCTGCCGTGAGTGTTGCCACATTCACCATCGGGAGGCGCTATAATCACTCTCGTAGAAGAATTTTGTTCTCACCATCCAAAATAAATAAAGTTATTCAACATGTGCGTCCGATAGCTCCGCCTCTTCCGCTACGTAAGCAAACCTGCAGTCGTTGAGTGCGTGAAGTGTCCATCATTCCACACTTCATTTTAGCGGCTGAATGAGTGCATCATCCGGGAAATTAAAGTGCACTTATTATTTTTAGAGTTTTCAGTGTGAACACACTACTTACACTATTTATACTACAAAATGGCGTAGAATAGTGCATGCGATTTGGGACGCAGCTTATGTATGCGGGATTTCCGATCTGCTGATTTGATGTGAATTAAGCTCACGCAACTAACACAAGTATAAGAAAAGAAGTGATATTAGAAAAAAAATATATATAAAGAGCAGCTGCTTTGGTTTCTTGCTAACTAAACTTGCATTTTCAAACAGAAAAGTTTAAATCCTATTGTATCTGGCATATATGCTTAAACTTTTTGTAAATGTGCAAGGATTGTATACAAGGTTGTCTTTTCTGGATATTAGAACACATTATATTTAAGAGAGATTTCACTATGAAAACAATCCAGGCGACATTTTTTTTCTAAAAGCTTTGAAATTACTCAAAATGGACAAGCTCTAAACAATTAAGACTTTGCTCGAGCATGTACATAATATCATCCACATGTGAACAGATCTTAACATTTGTTACAAGTCTAAATGATCTCTAAATTTAACAGATATTTCTCAACTAAAGAAATGAAAAAATAATGAATGGATTGAAATGACATCAATATTAACAAAATGCTGTTGTACCTTGCGAGCTCATCAGTTCCCTCACAGGCCAGCAGCACGGCCTCCTGGGACAGATCAGCCATGGTGTGGCCAAGAGTGTTAGTGAGATGCATGGCATGATGGATGGCAGTATCGTGAAACTCCACATCAATCGCGTTGTCCTGATCATCATTATAGCCACGGACGATGCCCACAGAATTCCACATCTGAGAAAGAACATTGGTCAACATTACATTATGCTGTAAACTTGAACTTTTGTGTTAGTGGCTGTTTTTGCCCCATTGACTTCCATTATAACAACATTTTTTTTATTGCAAAGCCATGACAACAAAAATATTTAAGCATTCTTGATTGTTTGTAGTTTTACCTGTTGGAAAGAGGCAAAATTTAAGATCATCAGTTAGTACTAATAACCCTTTAGATAGGCCTGTGCAAAAAGTAGTTCTGGCTTTCCTATTGACTAAAACAACAATGTGCAGAAATACACCTTACTTAAACTTTTTTGTAAATAATAAAGCTATTATTTTTTTTTGTGTCTCTTTAAATGCAAATGAGCTGTTACTCCCCGCCACCTTTTCAGAAGAAGGTGGGGCCTTTACAGCTCATGCCTCAGGTACTCTGGCAACAAAAAAAACATCTGCATGCATTTTAAAGAGATAGTCAATGCAAACAGTATCAGTAACAGTAACATCATTAGCTATGTTTCCATCCAAAAATGCCAATTAAATTTATGCACAAAACTGGAATATTGCACAAAAGATGTATGAATAAAGCAGTCAGAAGAGTCAAAGAGAACAAAAATTGTCACTTCCTTTTTAACTGGTGCCAAATTTCAACAGTAAAATCTGAATTTGTTGTGGTAGGAAAAGCAGCGTCAAGCTTGTCTCCATTTATTACATGGCTTGCATCTCAGAAGACAAACGGTGACATGTAATGAATGCTATTATTTAATATATATTTAATATTTTAATAATTATATTTAATATAATTATCCTGCTCAGTTATGCGAATATATTTTTATGTATTTTTAAAATGTATGCACATCTTGTTGTTTGCATTAACTGATATATGTGCATCTCCAAAACAAGCTTTAAAATAGGAGGATGAAACATATCTATTTACTCGCCCTTCACTTGATCAAAACCTGTCTGAGTTTCTTTCTTCTGTTGAGCACAAAGAGGATAATCTGAAATGCTAAACGTTGAAACCCAGTGACTTCAACTGTTTTTTTTCCTAATATTAATGTCGGTGGGTGCCAGTAAATACCATTCCACAAAATATCTTTTTTTGTGTTCAAGAAAGGAAATAAAGTCATAATCCACTTAAGGAAGAGTAAATGATAATAGAATTTTCCTTTTGGATGATCTACCCCTTTAAAGTCTGATCAGTTAAAACTCTTGAAAAATGGTTTTCTGGGAATACAGGAATAATATGTAGATAACTAAAGCCAGCTCTCCTTGTCTTTAAATACAAATACCTTAGGGGGAAATTGCACATGTATCAGTATATTACACCTGTGAAATTGTAGCATATACTGTCAACAACAAAAAAATAATAATAATAAAATCAATGTTTTTAAGAAGAAACTGATGCCTTTGAAAAAATAGTTCACCCAAAATTTAAAATGTACTCACTATTTACTAACTCTCAAGTGGTTATAAACCTTTATAAGTTGAACACAAAAGAAGATATTTTGAAGAAAGCTCAAAATCTGTAACCATTGACTTCCATAGTATTTGTCTTTCCTACTTTGGATATGAATTGGTTACAGCTTTTCAGCTTTCTTCACAATACATTCTTTTGTGTTTAACTGATAAATGTTTAAAACCACATGAAGAAGAGTAAATGAAGAGAGAATATTTAGTTTTGGGTGAACTATCCCTTTTAAGTCTGATCAGTTAAAACTCTCAAAAAAAAAAAAAACGGTTTCTGAGAACAAAGAAATAATAATGTGTGGACAACTTAAGCCATCTCTCCATGTCTGTAAATACAAATACCTTAGAGGAAATTTGCATGTGTATCAGTAAAATCAGACCTGTAGAATAGTGGCATATACTGTAAATAGTATTAAAATAAAAAAAGAAAGAAAAAAAAAAGAAAAAAGAATGAAAAAACAAAATAGAAAAAAATTTAAGAAACAGATGCCTTCAAAGAAATGGTTCATCCAAAAATAAAAATGTGCTCACTATTTACTCACCCTTAAGTGGTTATAAACCTTTATGACTTAAATAAAAAAGAAGATACTTTGAAGAAAGCTGAAAATCTGTAACCATTGACTTCCATAGTATTTGTTTTTCCTACTGTGGATATGAATTGGTTACAGCTTTTCAGATTTCTCCAAAATACATTCTTTTGTGTTCAACTCATAAAGGTTTAGAACCACATGAAGAAGAGTAAATGATGACAGAATATTATTTTTTTGGGTGAACTACCCCTTTAAAGTGTGATCAGTTAAAACTCTTGAAAAATGGTTTTCTAAGAAAACAGGAATAATGTGTGGACAAATTAAGCCAGCTCTCCGAGTCTGTAAATACAAATACCTTGGGGGAAATTGCAAATGTATCAGTATATTAGACCCGTGAAATAGTTGCATATACTGTCAACAGTAAGAAAAAAATTAATCACAATGTTTTTAAGAAGAAACTCATGTCTTTAAAGAGATAGTAGATTTACTATCCCTCGATGGGTTATAAACTACTATAAATAAGGATATATTTTGAACAAAGCTGAAAAACCTGTAACCATTAACATCCACCGTGGGAAAAACAAACACTATGGAAGTTAATGGTTACAGTTTTAAAGCGTTCTTTAATACATCTTCTTTTGTGTTTAACATTAGAAACAAACAGGATTGAAGTTATAGTATATGTCGACCGAATTTTCATTTTTGAGTGAATTATCCATTCAATTTTACCTCTTAAAACTCTCTCTGCAGATGCAAACACATGACATACAATAAATTAATAAAATGAAAAATCATTTAGATTTTTTTGTTTCTATAAGTCTAAAAATATTAGTGCAAAATCTTAAAATTTACCTTAAGCACAACTGCTATCATCACATAACAGCACCTCTATGCGAGTTCACAACAACTATATTTTCTGCTCACCATGAAGCGGTGCATGAGGTGTGCTGGGGTGGATCCCGGTTGGAAAGCCCGCTGTGGTTGTGTAGGCATGGGACCATCATATACGGGACGTGACACTACCGGAGCCACAGCAGGAAGAACAGCACTGCTGCCCCCCTCTTCAGGAAGTCCATCCAGTTTCACAGAGCTTGGATCTTCAGACGAAAACAACGAAAGAGCTTTAATCATTCTTTCACCAACATTAATATCCAGAACATGAAGCAGCTCAGCTTGCATTGTGATGTGTGAAGTGTTATACCTTGTGAATTGTCATCGTCATCCAGAAAGGAGCCTCTGTTTCGTGGTCTGCCTGTTGCAGGCATGAGGTCATCATCATCGTCATCGTCTTCATCCTCCATGATGGGTTTCTTTACAGGAGACCGAGAGTCACTCATGTCCTCGTCCAGCATGCGGTCGTCATCCTCATCAAACAGGTCATCATAGTCATTCGCTTCTTTAGCTGCAGTGGCCTAAACATCACCACACAGGAAAAAGAAAATTTAAAACCATCACTTTAACTTTCATACACATAAATGAAAATTAGTAATAAGAGTGCATGAAAAATGTATGAAAAAAAAATACAAAATAGAGATTAGATTATTTATATCTAGGTTTAAAAATAACAACAACAATTATTATTATTATTGTTGTTGTTGTTTTTATACAATATTTATCTTACAGCTAAATAATTCTTTATAATATTTATGTATTCATTTATATATAGAGTTGAAGTCAGAATTAGCCCCCCTGTTTATTTTTGTCCCCGATTTCTGTTTGATGGAGAGAAGATTTTTTTTCTAAACATGATAGTTTTAATAACTCATTTCTAATGACTGATTTATTTTATCTTTGCCATGATGACAGTAAATAATATTTAACTAGATATTTTTCAAGCCACCTCTACACAGATTAAAGTGACATTTAAAGGCTTAACTAGGTTAACCAGGCAGGTTAGGGTAATTAGGTAAGGTATAACGATGGTTTGTTCTGTAGAATATCAAAAAATTGCTTAAAGGAGCTAACCTTTGACCTTTAAATGGTTTTTAAAATATGAAAAAAACTACTTTTATTCTAGCCGAAATAAAACAAATATATATATAGTACTAATCAAAACAACATCATTGCTACAATTTTATTAATATTTTGGCCAGCATGTTCAGTTCCATGAGCAAGCACAGAAAACAGGATTTATCAAGGAGAAAAACAATAAATAAATATTATTAAATAAAGAAACACTCTAATATTATCATTAAGCTTCCATTTATTAATATTAACTAATTTCCAAGTTATTTAAATGTTAACAACCAAACAATACTATTTAAAAATGTAATCATTTTTTCTATCATTTATTAAAATCTAAATCCATAGATTGATATCATTGATAATGGACATTAACAATAAACAGGGTTTTTTTAAATAATTTTTTATGAAGTAGATTTTTTAATATTTAAAAATGCAATAACAAAATGTTTTGTCAATAGTAGTTAAAGCTAGTTCTGCACTATATAATATTATACGAGACATTATTATTATTATTATTATTATGCAACCCTAATAACAACAAAATCTATAAACATAGTAGATTACAAATCAGAACATTACAAATGTCCGTATGAATGGAATTTCAGTAGAAATATTTCTAACTATTTGATCTAACATGGACTAACGCAGTATAATTATATATTAGATTATATAGCTTTACAAAATAAATTAAGACTTTAAAATGTATTAATATTATTACTTTATTATTAACACACAGAGAATTTGAAAGCAATTAAGCCACATAAAGGTCACCTGAACATCCTTCTACACCCATGAGGATTTAACGTTATTGATGCTATTTCTGGTGCAGTGTGTTCAGGAGGAAAGAGCCGAGAGCCTGAGCGTTTGACTGACCTTGGAGCTTTGGACAGTAGAAGATGAGGATGACACTCCTTCCAGCAGGCCGAGGCAGCCCTCAGTGTCAGTGTACGCAATCCGGCCTCCAGAGGGATGCCAAGCCATCCCACACACAGTGAAGCCTTTCTCGTGTTTCTGTCTGGAATCACACAAGAACAACACCACCATCACTACACAAATCACCAAAAGAACGACTGTATTGGTGGGCAATGTTGACAAGAGATGCACCAACATGGACATTTTGTCTGATAACTCTTATTTGTGTTTAACACTATGTCAGCTTCTATGGCTTTTTTCATTTTACAATTGAGTTTTTCTAAAAACTCTAAATAGGTATTTGAATTAACAGTGTTAAATATGGCTTCAAAAGAATGAACTAAATAAAATAGGTTTAAATGCAGAATTAAAGCCAACACAATCCAAAAAAGCATGCCTGATAGCTAAAATGATTTTACAAATACAGCAGATGAGAGGATCTTCTTAAAGAATTAAAAATGTGCGTGTTGTGATACCAATAACTGATAATTCTTTATATTTGGAAGCAGATAACCAATATATAGGCCGATAAATACAAATCTGGATATAGAATTGAATAGCTTGACTCCAAAAAAAACAAAAAGGGCAAACAAATACAGTAAAATTTTGGTTTTACTTAACAGAAAAGAATAACAGTAAACATTTATTAGTATAACATTCAACAAGTCTTAAATTTATTTATTATTTTGAATCATTATAATTAAAAATGTGTGTTTTTGTGCTGGTTCAGGTCCGTCATGGTTAAATATGACACTAAAACCACCAGCAGTAGACAGGGCCTGTTTTAATCTGTGATTCTCTGATTAATTCAATCAAACAATTCTTTCAAACCAGCTGATTCATTTAGAAATTAAGCAAGTGTTTGTCTTTATGAATGGATCATTGAGTCTTTAGCTGCTTTCACACATACAGAATTTTCCGGAAAAATGCCAGTAATACAGGGATCATGTGTAAACGGGCCCTTTTAGAAAATACCGGTAAATACGTTCTACATGAATGCTAAAGTGAAACCATCAAGAAAAAGATTGACCCCCTTCATGTTTAATAGTACGGCCATTTAGAGCTCATTTCTGATAAATGATGTCAGAGGTTACAGGTATTTTGGAATAGATGTGTGAATGGTTTTTTCAGGAAAAATTCCAGAACGTTCTTGCCTGTGTGAACAGTATATATTTGAATTTACCGGTAAAGTCATTCCGGAAACCTTCTGGATATTTAACTGGTATCGCTGTGTGAAAGGGGCATTTGACTTAAATTAATCAAGTCAAAAAGATATATAAAAAAAAAAAAAAACTATTTTGCTCTGAGAAATGTTTTAGTTTAAAACAAGTTTCAGGGGAAAAACAGACAAATAAATTAGGAAATTGTATCTTAACCCCTGAGTGTTCCTGTGAAATTAGCTTAAAATGCCTAAAAATTGCATCCCCAAAGTAAATTGTATGCGATTTTTGAACCATTTTTAGTATATGAATGGTTCTGTCGCTTTTAAAAGGTGACACGCTAGGGTTTATTCCTTAATAGTCAGAATCGGTAAATGTTATTTGTATTGTGTAATTAAACTTAGGACACAGTACAAAATGTCTTAACTAATGTCTGCAGATGACTAATAAAGAAGTATTAGTTTGAAAAGACAATTTGTTTCAAAGCATGAAGCCTTACCAAGCCAAATTTTCTATTTTGATAACGGTACCATAGAAAATTTGTGTTTTACACATGTTTATCCAAGTGAATGTCTAGGCGCTCCCCAAAGAAGATCACTTGGAGACTCCAAATAACCCTTTTTAACCCTTCACACATAAAAAGGGCTGTCATTCTTGAATGCTTTATTGTACAGACATATTTTTGGGCTTTAAATGTAAGATTATACTCAAAGCTGTTCTATCCCTTATCCATATTTAGTCAATACTTGTCACATAGTAATTGAAGCATTACGTCAGTAGACGTAGTTGGTTGTATTTTGTCCTCCCGTTCTAACCTTCTCTCTCTCTCGCTCTCTCTTTCCCTCTCTGTGCCTGTTTGCTAGGTCCTCCTAACCCCAACCTAACAGTTTACTAATAATCTAATGAGAATTAGTTGGCATGTAGATGCAGTGTAACTCGGACCATCAAAATAAAGTATGACCTTATTAAAAACTACAAATATTACACAACCACAAATCAACCACCGAAAACCTTCATAATACTGATATAAATTATGATGCATTCTAACCTGTCAATGCACAGTTTGGCCTCAACATCCCAAATCAGCAGGTTTCCTCCCACTGTTCCTGCAGCCAGGAACTTCCCACATGGAGACCAGACCACAACATTAACAACCTGTGGAGGAGATCGAATCGGAAAGAAGTGTTCATAACACAATGCACTGCAACAAAACAAACAACATCCATCACGCAGTACCTGATACAGTATGCCAAAGGTAAAGAAACGATTGTGATGCTAACAAAAAGGTTTCCACCACCTACAAATGACCTTTTTGATTTGTATTGCTCTTCTGAATGATCATTGTAACTTGCTGACCTGTGTGATGAGATCATCAGAGAGCGTGCTGACATGAGTCCATGTGTTTCTTTCATACAGTTGAATTGTTAAGTCCACGGGTACGGCAATCAACTACAAGCACATACAAAAGATTATAGTCACGAGTTAAAAGCAGTGAGGTGAGCTGCAAAGATGATTGATGGATGTGTGATCTATAAAGCAAGCAAAAAGAAACTTGAAAATGTTCGTTAAATTGACTGAAAATGGTCTTGTATAAAGATGAAGCCCACAATACCTTTCCAGAACGAGGCTGCCATGCTAGTCTGCAGAGAGACTTTGCATTAGTAACATCACTTGACTTCTGGAGAACTTTCCATTGAGCTACTTGAGTCTGAAAAACATCAGATATACATAAGATTAAGTGTCTAATAGCCTAACATCACACTACTTTTTTGGCCCTCTGGTGTTGCTAATATAGGAATCACACTTGTGGTCTTAGCCGGTTAAAAAGGGATAAACATCTGTAAAATACCCTGTTTTTTTTTTTTTTTTTTTCAAAATCAACCAAATTGAAATTTTTTTAATAATATTTTTCTATATTATTTAGAATTTTGAGAAGGTTTTGGGGTAATAATTAATATTTATGCAGTAATTGGTATCCATTTTTTC
Source organism: Danio rerio (assembly GCF_052040795.2). NCBI lineage: Eukaryota > Metazoa > Chordata > Actinopteri > Cypriniformes > Danionidae > Danio > Danio rerio. Next base: position 16,379,494 of record NC_141037.1, read on the forward strand.
CATTTTTCCCATTCATTTTTGCTTGTTGTCTAGATATTACTAAGGAACTGTAGAATTGAATATACATTAAGACAATGTAAAAAAACTTCATTTGGCAAGTTTTAGATATCTGTTGTTTGAAAAGTTTATTTGAAGTGCTAATTTTTGTATTACGATTGCAGTAAAAACTGTACAAATTGCTATAAAGAAAGGGTTTTACGTCTTTAATAAACTATGACAGTTTGAGTTCATTGAACAGTAGAAATAATTAGTAAATCCATATGAAACTGTCACTTAAATGTGATGTTGCATCATGGATTTTGGGCTCAGACGCACTTTGCATTAACATTACAAACACAGCACCAAAGCCCAATCAAACCACGCTCTGGCACACCTCTTCCAGCTAGGCTAGGGCCTGGGCACAGTTCAGACAGCATAGTGTGAGTAGGCCCTAAGAGTGTCAACCCTTCACTCCTATGCCTTTTTTTCAGCATCATGGTAGAATTGTTGACTTCGCGAACAAAATTATTTCTAAAATGTTCATATTTTTGCATATTTCTTATTAATTCCATATGTGGGTCATTTTAGACCCCCATGAAGACCACAAGTGTGTTTGTGTCTATTTCACACTCTTACTAGTGCTTTTTAGATGTTTTACCTGTGACTCAATGGACCATACAGCAACTGATCCATCACAGCTGGAGGAAGCCTGTCAGGAAGTGACATCAGCATAGTAAAATGACCAGTGATGACCAAACCATGCTGAATATTACAAACATTAAAAACTTTTATTCAAATGTTTGGGGTGGGCAACATTTTTCAAATGTTTTTAAAAGAAGTCACTTATGCATCAAAACTTTTTTATTTCATTTTAATGTATGTTTTTTTTATTTAAAAACTGGTTATACTGCCATGTTTGATGAAATGAATGCATGTGTGCTGACTAAAAGTAAGGATTGCAAAAAGTAGATTAATAATAATCTGTCCAAAAAATAAATAAATAAAACAAACAAACCAAACACATTTAAATTAAACATATTTTTTAACTGTGCAAAATGATTTGGTCTCCCATTTTTGATAAAATGAATGCAAAAATGGTTTTATTAAATAAATATATTAATATTTTAATTTGTCCAAAACTTAAACAAATAAATAATGCTATAATTGCGGATAATTAAAATAAAATATAATTTTATCATATAATTAAACATATATAATTTCTTGGAACTTCAAAACTGCAATGTTTGATAAAATAAATCCATGTGTGCTGACTAAAATAAAGGATTGCAAAAAAATAGATTAATAATAATTTGTCCAAAAAAAATAAATAAATAAACCAAAAACATTTAAATAAAATATTTTTTATAATATAATTTTATATATAATTTTTAAAACTTTAAAAACTGATTTTACTGCTATGTTTGATGAAATGAATTCATGTGTATGTATGTATTTATGTATGCTGACTAACATAAATTAGTAAAAAAAATATATTAACAATAATTTGTTAAAATTTTTTTATAAATGACCCAATATTTTGAATAGTAGTGCTTTATATAACAACAAATATAACAACAGCTGACCATTAAATGGCCCCATGAAACTCACCAGAAACTCATCAGAGGGGTCGAGAGCCACACTGAGGACAGGAGCATCGTGTCCACGTAAGGTCTTCTGCTGACTGCTGTCGGCCACCTCCACCATCTTCACCAGGAAGTCACTGAAAAACACAAGCCCAAAATTAGCACCTTCATCCATGAACATTTTCAGCCCAGTAGAGACCCATATTGGTGTGGCAGATCTTTCCGATCTGAAGTGGGGAAATAAATGAAAACTCATTTCCGACCTCGACAGGAAGCAAAAAAAAGAAAAGAAAAATCAAATAACCTGTTTGGAGCTCAGCTGCCAGTGCTGCCGGCATCAATATTCAAGCATCGGCAGCAGGATAAAACTGCTCAATCAATGCGCTGACATGCTCGCACTCTTCAACCCTGATGCAGGCGTGTAAAACAATCCATATATCCAGAAAACGCCCATTTAGCCAAACACAACTAATCATGAAACAATCAAAGTGATGTCTTCACTTCATTGACAGCAGTCAAAAGCACATAAATAGGAGTATTTAAAAAGCAAACAATCTAGGAGATTATTATTACACCTATTTATGCAACTTTTTGTTGTCATCTAGTAGGGCTGCACAATATATCCTATCGCAATGTGTGCGTGTCCAAAATAGTCATATCACAGGATCTGTATTGCTGCACACGAGATTTTAAGAGTAATTGCAAAGTAGAGTGAAACTTTATTAATTAGTTTGTAACTTTATTGAAGAACAATTTTACTGAATACAATGAAGACGTTTAGATTACATTTTAGATTTCAGTATTTTATTTCTGTAGATGAATACTGTTCGACTCTACAGAAAACCTTGAAGCACTGTTTGTGTGACATTTTTCATTGCTCGATTGTAATTGTTTTTGCTTGCAATATGTTTTTTTTTTATACATACCCTTACAAAATCACCCCAATCAATCTAAATGAATAATTTCTTTCTATAGTGTATTATTTACGAGTGATTTACATGTTAAGTCAATGCAAAGACACGAATAGACATCTTACAACACGAATCGCTTGAGTTTAAAAATCTGAACTTCAGCGGACATTCGCGCCACGTTAACCAATCAGGAGCTTGCTCTTTTGGGGGTGCGATTATGACGTAGTGCCTGTTGTTGGTGTCTCGGGGAGAAAATTGACAACAGTTCTTCAAACTGGGCTCAACTCAGTCACAAAGCACCACTGAAAGCTTACGTCATCCAGGTATAGTTTCTGGAGGAGTTCATTAGCTCACAGAGCTGGGTGCACCTCTGAAAGGATCTAGTGGACTCAGACACGGCTCCAAACGAATAACGCTGTTTTTCAGCCTTCATAAAGCACAAAGTTTTTTCTCAATAAAATAAATGTTAGCCATTTAAGAACAAAGCTACAGTCACCGGGCAGACAGAAGCCCTACCCATCACGCGAATCAGAGTCTATTGATGAATTTGATGCATGAATGACGCGGATTTTAAAGCGCGATTGAAGCGAGTAAACTCAAATGTTCATGCATCTATTTAAGCAAGAATAGCACGATTTATCCGCACGTTCTGCGTTTGGTGTGAACACAGCATTATGTTGTGTGCCTTGTGAGCAATAACTAGATGCACTACAAAATGTTACGTTTACACACACATACACTAATTACATGTGAATGCTTCAGCTTTTTACAGCGTAATACTCACTACTCGAGTACTTTAAAAATGTATACATTTTACTCATACTTTATTTACAACAGATCCTTTGACTTGCACTACATTATTAGGCAAGAAATGGTACTTTTACTCGAGTATGATTTTTCAGTACTCTCACCACCACTGCCCATTTACCAGATACCACATTTAGGACCTCAATCTTAAAATACAACAATGCAGTAAAATAAGACAAATGTGTAAAAATGTGAAAAGAGCAGAAATAAAAGCATCTCATACCTCGAACCTGCAGCCACCCTTGAGCCGCTGTTGTTGAAGGTGACGTGGTTTGCGTTGGTGGTGAATCGAGTGAGAATGCCGTCTGGCTCTCCATCAGGGAAAGTGTGAATCTGAACCGTGTTGTTGGAAACCGCCGTTACCAGCTTTCCATTCTGAAAAGGAAAACAAACGCTGACATTTCAAGAACACAATTAACATTTTGGTTGAAAGGAACACTTTCAGGTGTTGGAAAACTCTCTGGTGCATTAGTAACATAATTATTTCTATAATATGCCATGAAAAAGAAAGGTTAACTTGCCTTCAAGGCTACAGAATAGACCTTTTCCCCGACATTTATGGACTTGGGGTCGTCGTCATCCAGACTTTCCCATATGCGGACATCCCCATCACTCCCACAGGTCACAATACATCTGGGATGGATCGTAAGTGTTATGGGGCATTACCCAATTCTTTATAAAGATAGTTCAGCTAAAAATGAAAACTCGGACATCATTTACTCAAACTTGTTTGAGTTCTTTCTTCAGTTGAACACGAAGGAAGATATACAGTGGGGTCAGTTGTGCGAAGTAACAAGTTACAAATACTCAAATTACTGCAAATAAGTAGTTTTTCTCACTAATTGTACTTTCCTAAGTATTTTTAAAAATGTGTACTGTCACTTAAATACATTTTTAGTGCTGTATTGGTACTTTAACTCCACTATTTTCTGCTTCACTACTTTATTTTTTCTTATCTACTGGCAAAAGTAGAATAATCAGTCTTATCAAATCGCATCATACAGAACAACCTCAGGAAACAGAAAACAAAATCTTTACACGCAATGACTAATAGACTGAATTAGGGATGCAATGATTAACCAGTTTCACTATTAACCGCACTTTAATTTGTCATGGTTATTTAATAGTAAAGGGTCCTCAACACCACGTTTCTGCACAGAACAAAAATGCTGCAACTAAACAGTCATGCCAACTGCGCGCTAGTTTGTCACTGAGACTAGTAACCACTCACACTAGATTAACTATGGTTTGCAAACCAACTTAAAGTTACAAATAATGTCGCCGATAAAAGCGATCATGATGTGGTGAATGTTGATCCACCAGCCGAGATCAACCGAGTGATTTCAGAGAGAGCACTGACAGACTCGGGGTGGATCAGTTGTTTAATGGCCTGAATCTCGGTGCAAATTGCAGTAGTGCTCATTAACTTTTGGTGGGTGCAGCAAACTGTTTTCTGGTGCTCCTACATTTTTGAAGTTGGGAGCACCGGCAATTTCGAGCCCTGCATAAGGGCTACAGTTACATGCACTACAGTTTTTTATTTTTTATTGATTTATTGTTCTGTCATTTATTTACAGTTTAAACTTGTTTAAATGTTAAAAATGTTACTTATTTTTAGCACAGTAAGAAATGGACTATTGTTTGTTTTTTATATTATTTTGTGCTGTATTATTTAGTTACTGAGCAGCAATAAATAACACTAAAATATAAGGAGTTTTCATCTTATTTTCTAAACTAGTAGGGTTTAAAATTAATTAATGCATAATAATCGTGATAACCCTATAACCGTGATATTTTTCTCAGACTATAATCATACAACCAAAATCTATAATCGTTGCATCCCTAGACTGTATGTCACTGATGAGGAGGCCTCACCAAAAGGCCTTAAACAATAACTTATTGCACTGCAGAGTGTTACATTTTCACACACACAAATTGCATATAACCACATCAAACTTTCACAGTAATAGTCACTAATCACTACTCTTGAATCATTTTAAAATGTCTACTTTTTACTCATACTTTGAGTAATATTTACAACAGATACTTTTACTCGCACTACATTTTTGGGTAAGTAATGGTACTTTTACTTGAGTATGATACTCTTTCCACCAATGACTGGGTTTCATTCAGAAGGGCTCATCCCTATGCCCTAATCCCTTCAGAGGGTCCCTTAGAAGTTATTAGGGCATAAGGGTGAGCCCTCAAAATTGAGTACAGTGTATAAGACCAAACAACTTACGCTTGTCAAACAACTTCCTTGAAAAAAATGGATCATGTATTTTTCATAATCCTTCATTCCAAAGGGCCCTTTCAAGTGGCCAGTTTGAAACAACACTTCAATATGCCAGTCATTACTTCTTCACTCTGAAATGCCCTTGGGTAGGCAATAAATGACATTTGAAACACACTGATACTAAAGAATGTTGAATGTAAAAATTTAAAAAGCCATTAACTTCATTAGTATTTTTTTGGTACTAGCATCTACATCAATGGCTGCTTTTTACAACATTCCTCAGAATATCTTGTTACAAGTTTAACAAAAGGAAGAAATTCATAACTTTTAAACCACTTTAGAGAGAGCAAATTTTAACTTTTGGGTAAACTATCCCTTGACGCATCAAATCAAAAGTATTCAGAAGTACTTCAGAAAATATGTCACTTACTTTCCCTGGTCATCAAAGCAGACATCAGTGTGGCCTTCAGAGTGACCATAACGCATGGGCTTCCTTTCACAAGGCATGATGCTCTCAGGAGGACAATCAGATACAGAGAGAGTGTCTGACGGTAAAATATGAAGGAAGAAATAATCATCAAAAACAATATACGGCATAAAAATTTTTAAGGCATTAAAAATGCATGTTGTCTGGCATACTGTACTTTACTAGGTCACATATTGCAGGCGTGTTTAATTTTAATTAATTGGTGACATTAAAAGAGTTTAGGGATCACAATATGATAAATAATACTATTTAATTCATATCAGCAGTCATCAGGTTGTTTTAATCATTCAAAATAAACACACACACACAAACACACACAAACAAACACACACAAACACACACAAACACACAAACAAACACACACAAACACACACAAACACACACACACGGGTGGGGAGTATTTATGATACATGTATTTAAAATACGCATTTCAAATACAAAATAGTATTTTGTAATTTGTATTTGATAGGGTTTATGAAAATGGGTACACAATATTTTATATCAAAATACTTTAGTGTAGTGGATCTCAAACTTTTTTCACCAAGTACCACCTCAGAAAAAAATTGTCTCTCCAAGTACCACTATAATTCCTATTATTAAGAATATTTCTTATTATCAGCCACTTTAAACACTATAAATAGTTTGAACATTAAAACTGTACTGTGCTTATATGTAAAAAAAAAAAAAAAAAAAGTGTTAACATTTAAATTAAAATGTGCTTTTAAAAGTTTATCAAAAATGTTAGGCTACTGTCATTAACAATTAAAAAAAACTGTACTTCAATATAAAGTATTAACATATAGTAGCCTATTCATCAAAAACTGGAGATGTTGCTTGCACCTCATAAATATAGGCTATTTGTCATCACATTGATATGTAAATAATTGTTCAACTATATGTAGCATGTGACATATTTGATTCCTCCGTGTACCACTAGAAGGAAGCTCGCGTACCACAATTGGAACAGTTACCACAGTTTGAGAACCACTACTTTAGTGTCTTGCATTTTTGTATTTCTAAAATACTGTAAAATAATGACATCATAAAAATGCAGCCTCAGATTGGTGCTTTCTCAATTATTTGCCTAGGCTTGAGATCAGAAGAGAAAATTGTCTTATATTGAAGAAAGTGGTCAATGCTTGTAGTATGGATGGAAAAATGCAACACATAAAGAAAATAAAAGAAAATTGGCATGGGTATATTTGGGAGCATGTCAACAACCATTGAAAATAGTATACTGCACAATGCTAAGACCAGTATTATATATTGGGAGTATAATGTATAATGCATCAGCATATTTTGATTAAGAATTGAGATGGAATAAGACATCAGTACAAAAACAATAAATATGGAGCCGACAGCACATAATCACTCTCAATCTCAGTGCTGCAGATGGAAATGCAGAGGAAATCAAACAAAAAACACCTTAAGATGGTGTACTGGTGTTCACTAAGCGGGTAAACTGAGACTCTTCCAGTTAAAAGAAGAACTGAAAAACTCTTTGGAGAAAGAGTAAACTGCACAAATAATAGTAGTGTCAGATGGATTGCTGATGTAGATGCCAAGAAAATAAGACAAACAGCATTAAAATAAGTCCTACAGTGGCAATTCCAACAATACCTCATTGGCTGTTTCAAGTATTGTAGCAAAAAAACTATTTTAATAATGTTTAATATTGCAAAAAAACATAAATAACCTCTTCATAGATCACCCTTTTAAAATAGAAGTCTGCTATAGGAAGGTGTCAATTTTACTGGTCATGCAATGGATAGAAACAAAATAAAGAGATGTAGTACTATATTCCAACTCTGCATTACATGTTTTTTACAGTGATTAAAGAGATCATCTTCAAGACAGGGCTTTCTCTGTGGAATCTGAATAAAATGCATCTTAAAATCAATGAGAAACGAAGGTTTATGAATACCTCCTGATGTACAGGAGTAGAGGTGAATGAGTCGGCAGAGAAGCTGACTTAAACTTGCTCAGAGAAACACTGTTGCTGTCAAACACTGTTTACTTTAGCAAGTCAGTTTAATGCTGACCGAATCAGCCTATTTATGGAAGGTTTGTAAAGAAATGACATGCTCCCTTGTAAAAGTATTTTGTAGTGTTTTCAAAATATTAAACACAGTATATTATTTTGATACTTGTTGCTGCTGTATTTTGTAGTTTATTTTGATACATAAAAAACTGAGGTATTTTATATTTTATTTTAAAATGCATTGTAATGTATTTTTGCCCATCCCTGTATAAGTATATAGGTAAATGTAAAATATAGTTAACGTAAAATACAAATAATGAATATTAGTTAAAAATGCATAAATTAACATTTAAACCATATGAATGAGTTTAATATACAGAAATAATACATAACTAATTTGAATTAACTAATCCTCTGCGCTACAGTAACGTTAGTTAACGTTATATACTGTAATGTAACTTGTTTACATTGATAACACACAACATAGCAATAACAATAGCACTTACACAGCACACAAAGGCTACAAAATGTACTTCTAGATGTCCTTAATTTTCAGTACTTGTGTACCATATGTTAAATTATCAGTGAATACTGACACTTGACATGATATGGTATGGTCTTTTTACTTTGACTTCCGTAAATGAGATCTCAATAAACAAAGTGCCTATGCTATAATCCGTTTTAGAGACATCAAAAAACAAAAACCCCTACTGGAGTCTTGTGATTAGTCAATTGTGATTGTAATTCTAATTATGTAAACAACAGCCTTTACAAAAAAGTACACTGATTTTATCTCTAATTTAGACAAACCACATGATCTTTAGAGCACAAAGAGGTGCAGATGTGCTGCTACGAGAAAAAAACCTATCACTACAAAATGACAAGCACGGATTAAAAACGCTTTTCAGAATGAATGCACGTGACATAATGATCAAATATAACCGAATATGATTACGTCGATATATGTTGTATGCATGTTTCAAAACAAAGTACTTACAGCTTTAGTTTGGCGGTAATTCTCAGCACTCTTCGCCCTCTCGCTCACATCTCCCGCGCTGACAACAGTGACGTTTAAAAGTGGGACGGCCAGACAAAACTCATTGGCTGTCGCTGGGGATCAAACCCGCCCCGAGCCGGACGTATCGTGACGTTTCAGATAGATCACTTCTACATTAAAAGTACATAAAACAAAATATTTCTCCTTATAAATAAATCAATCGATTATTTTTTAAACTTAGTATTAATTTAAAACGCTTTAGATGCATGCAACATATGTTACCATTATAACACATAAACAAATGTATCTGCTGCAGTAAAACTCATTCATTTTCCTCTTTTATTAATGAGGGGTCGCCAACTTATCTAACCTTAGAATGTTTTACACAGCAGATGCCCAAATGCAGCAACCCCGTGCTGGGAAACATCCATACACACTCATTCACACACCAAGGCCATTTTAGTTTATTCAATTCATAGGCTTCAGCATGTTTTTTTTTAACTGAGGACGAAACGGAGCACCCAGTGGAAACCATATTTTTACAAATTTTTTACAGTCATTGGTGGAAACCCAGGCAAACACGGCGAGAACATGCAAACTCCACACAGAAATGCCAACTAGCCGGGACTCGAACCAGTGACCTTCTTGCTGTGAGGCGACAGTGCTAATCACCGAGCTACTATGTCGCCCTGCAGTAAAACTCTACACTGTAAGAAAAATCCTTCATGTTGTCCCAACTGAAATAGATTAAGTTCACTTGATTGTTTTTTTAGAAATGTAAATGGACTGAACATACAACAATTAAGTTGTCCCCAAAAAACTCAAGATTGTGTTGATTCAGCTCATTTTAAATAAGTAGTTTGAACAGGCAGCAAAAATGTGAGTGTAGCATGAGACAGACATAAACCATGAACATCAATAATGTAATACAGCCGAGGGGCTGTGGAGAATTGCCTTATTGTTGAATAATCTGATATGTAGCCCAGGAAGTTGCTCTGTAGACTGAAAGGCAATGCCATATTATGATAATTGTTGGTAAGAGTAACGGCCACATGTCCTTTCTCCATCTTATATTTCCATTACAAATGTCTCTAAAGGCCGTTTTGAGGAATGTAAACTAAAATAATGATCCCAATGTATTTCCTGTAATACATTTTTACTTTCTTTGTCTTCCGAGAATCCAAAAAGAGCCACATAAATAATGTTATGATAGCAGTTTTAACATTAAGTTATTGAATTGCCTCTTATTACAGTTATGAAATAGTTTGATAACAAGCAGGAAATGTTCATGCACTAATGACATTGAAAAAAAGGATTGTGAAGATGCTTAAAAACTAAACTGTCCTTCACTGGCCACAAATGACTTAATCAAAAACTAAAACTACAGAAAGGTTTCTGTGGAAAGTTGTTACAGCTCAGCTAAAACAAAAGGAAACCGATGTCTATTATTTCCTTTATGAGTGTCATATTTGTGGTTTTGTATATAGATATTAAGTGTAATTCTTCAACTACAGGCACTTATGTCCTTTGATCATATATCCAAAAAAAAATCTATAATTTTGTTCAAATTCCCCTTACTTTGTCAAACTAACAATAAAATCTACTTTTAAAACAATTACTACCTTTCTATTGCTGTATTTTATTCATATTATTCAACCTCCTTTTAAGTGTCAAAACCACTGTTTTCGCCTAGTCAAGTTTTAAACTTTAACAATGAAGATAACATTTTAAAATATGATTCATCTGGTATCTATTAATGTATCTTAATTAGGCACTAGTGAAATAACTTAAATATTTTATAGTTATTAATGTGAGATTATTATCAATTTTATTTTTTTATACAAAATTAGCTGTTGCACAGTATCAGTGTCATTTCCACTACAACACTGCAATGTCACTTTAAAAAGTTTGTGTGACAGATTATTTAGGCGGTTACTATGAAAATGAATAGTGCCATCTGAGAACATGTTCAAGATGGAGAGAATTTACATTTTTATCAACAACACTTGAAGAAAAATCAAGGTAAATATTGCTTGATAAGGAAATACATTTATTCTACGTCATCCCCAAACATGTTACCTTCAAAGATGCTTTTAAAAACCAAATAAAATTAAGGTAAATAAGAGTGTTTTGTATACATGACAGGCTAGTATTAATTCAAAGCTAATCGGTGAAGCTATTTTTCATTATTTCACAATAAACTGTTGAAATGTCATTTCCACCACTGTCATTTCCATCACCACACACATATTTAAAACATATTTAAAAAGTTCTCATCACACATTAAAAGTGTGTTCACAATGTATGAGTTCATGCTCTGTTTAACATACAAATTCAGTTTATTTAATTTCTAATAAGATCTTATTCAAATTAATATTTAATTTTAGAGTGTGACAGGTCCACAATTCAGCATACAACTGAATTTCTATGGAAGATTGGTTAAACTACAAATGATCTTAAACAATGTTTGACTGCCATAATTTATTTCATTTTGAAATAAAAGCTGAATATTGAGATGTGGTGGAAATGACATGTGTTCAGTTCATGATGGAAAATGACGACAATGATGTTTCTCTTCTTATTTAAGTTTATCCTCATACAGATCTTAAAACTAGACAAATTGTTTAAACTTATGAGGCTGTTACGTTAATTTTAAAGAAGTTGTTTTTACTCAACTTCCCAAGGCTTAAAGTGCCCGTAGTTGAAGAATGGCCCTTAAAGCAATATTTTAAAGGGATGAGCTATGAAGATCCATCATTTTAAATTCATAGAGAAAACTTATTAACAATTATTATCAATGGGTATGGCAGATCAATAGTTATGGCTTCAGTCTGGGTCGATTAGGAATCAGGTGAATGCTCATAAATACACACAAGGCATTTAACTAAACCAAAGTTGTAAAATATTTACTTACAACATTACTGAGCTCTTTCCAAAAGTCCTTAAATCACTACATCAACAGCCACATTGACTTTAAACTTTACACACAGACCCAACACCCAGGTTGTCATTACCCTGTAGAAGCTTTTATGATGAAACACAATCAAAAGTGCACAAGTAGCTCAGCAAAACAAACCAGTCTCATGTTACTTGTTGCTGCTATTGCGTGTTTTATTTGAAAAACTGTTCAACATATGGATGATTGGCTTCAAGACTGTATACTAGATATCTATCAAATAATATACTGACATGTTTATAATTCAAACAGGCACTAGGTTAGGCACTGTTTATTTGTAAAATACAAGATCTGTATGATCAACAGTCAAGTGAGTTTTACAAGTCTGCCATCTAGTGGAAACTGATAAGTACTACAAACAAAACTTACCAAATGACACCATTTCACAAGTGTGTACCAGCACAACTGGAGAGGCTGCATTTCTAGACTAGGACCTCTTATTATATGGCCTTAACCTGAAGAAGATTATTATTTTCTAAAGCTATATAAAGACATATTTAAAGGGTGAGTGGAGGGCCATATGAATCTGCCATTATATGTATTTGAAAACAGGTGATAGGTTAAGCCAAAGGGGTCATAAAAAAGCATAAGAGAGGCCTTGGAGACACAATGCAATGTATGTAAATACAGCCAGAAAAGCAAAATGTATACAACATATGTTGAAACTATTGTGTATGTTTGAAAAGACACAAACTGTATGGGAGAGAAGAGTCCAGACCTTTGAAAACATAAACACTAATGATGATTACAATTTTTTTTAACTATATGTGGTAAAACAGTGATGAATGCATTAGATCTTTAGATTATGAGGGCCAAAAAGAAAAGGGGGCTTTAAATTGGGGTCACAAAGGAGTAGAAGTTGGGAGCCGGTCGAACCAAGAGCTGTGAAAACATAGAGCTGGTAGAAAGCAAGGATAAAGGGTATAGCATATTTGAGGGACTTTAGATTGTCATGGGGAGAGACTATGGGTCTGCTTTTAGACGTCTCTGCTTTTTTTTGGAAAATATTCCAATGAATTATATTCCTCTTGATATTCATAACATCCAGACTGAGTTTGAGTAATTAATGGAAACAGCCGGAAACCACAACAAACCCTAAAACCAACCACTCTCTGCAGGACACATCAGGAACAATAAGGTCCTAGAAATCTGTTTCAGCCTCTCCTGTTGTGCAGTAGGATACTTTGAAAATAAAAGGACGTGTTTCAAGTTTATTCATATCCTATTTTTTTAGAAAAGTAAAACATTCATAATAGTATACTTTGTGTTTGATCACAAGTCACAAAAAGACAGAACACTCTAAGAGAATGTTTGTAATGCAGCGGCTGATGGATTGCATAAATTTTGTCATTATTTTTAGGACTGCTGAAATCAATCTCTCAATGTTTCTCTCTTTTGAAAACACGTAAAAAAGATCTGAGATCCCACACAATCCATTAATTTCCTGTTTTATCATGTATATGCTATCCAGGGTAACTTTATATTGCATACAAAGGTAAACAAATGATATTAAAGGTTAGTTCACAGAAAAATGTGAAATTCGGTCACCTTCTACTTTCCCTGCTTCGCTTTTTGTCAATGATTACCAGTTGTCAAAATAGATGCAGATAAAAGAAGCTCATTAAGGCTCACACGTTGATAGTGAGAAATTGGCAGTACATTTTAATCATGTTGATATAGACCAGCATAAATCCATAAGAAAAAACTATCAATGAAAAATGTGAAACGATGGCCTGCACGTCTTTGGTTTACACAAGATAACATTAAAACCATCTATTTATGTCCACCATGTTGAATTGTAATACACTCAGACCCTGTTTACACCAGGTATTTAGATGCATTTTGGTTGAGTGGATGGCACAAGTAGATAACAACACATTCCCATATACACCTGATGCTTTGATCTGCCTCCTTTGTCCACTTGCCTGTTTTTTTTTCGACGGTTTAATGGTAGAAATGTTTTGTTTTCTTTTTTCCCATATCTTTGAAAATAAACAATTTACATTTCAATGCAAGAGTGATAAATCAAGACTAGTGGTAGACCATTGTGCTTCAAACCAGATTTCTGACAGCCAAGTTTAAAGACACAATATGTAATTTTCCCCACTAGAGGGTGCATAATCACAACAAACCGAGGAAAGTTTGATGATGCTATGAATGAGTGTGCATCGTGGGAGATGTGGTCTTTAATAAATCATACAGGACTCCTGCAGAAATCATATTCATCGATGAGCTAAAGTATTCATGCAGAGAAAAGCTGAAAGCCACTGAAGCAAATGAGACACTAAATCAAATTGCTAATGAGAGACGAGAGTGACTTGGCACAAAAGTAGCAGAGCTTTTATTATGCCACAATCCACCACTTCCATTTCTTCAGCTTGAAATCACGTGAAGAAGAAACTGCTCCGTTTTATCATAATGCATTTTTAGTGTATTCAAATATTTCCGAGTTCTGTTATAGGGTGGCACAGTGGCTCAGCGGTTAGCACTGTCGCCTTGCAGCAAGAAAAGGTCGCTGGTTCGAGTCGCGGCTGGGACAGTTGGCATTTCTGTGTGGAGTTTGCATGTTTTCCCCGTGTTGGCATGGGTTTCCTCCGGGTGCTCCAGGGTTTCCCCACAGTCAAAAGACATGTGGTATAGGTGAATTGGGTGAACTAAATTGTGTGTAAAAATAGTGTATGCGTGAATGTGAGTGTATGGGTGTTTCCCTATACTGGCTTGTGGCTGGAAGGGCATCTGCTTCGTTAAACATATGCCGGAATAGTTGGAGGTTCATTCCACTGTGGCGACAACCTGAAGGGAGTAAGCCAAATATTTCTTTGGATTTGAATTTACTTTAAAACATTTGGTTTAATTTAAGTACTAGGGATGCTCTGAATGGTCGGCTAGAGATCAGTATTGGTCGATAATCAAATTTAATGCCTTGACTGGAACTCTCCAATCTGGCCGATCTTATGAACCGATTGCAAGTGTTTGTTTATGAGTTTACAAGCAAAGGAAGATGCACATGTGCACCTGGGTAATACAGACAGTTATACAACATGTGAGGAGGTAAATGATGCGAGAGGTGAAATCGATAGCAGCGCATGCTTCACAGCAGCTAAAATAAATACAGATGTGGTCCGACCACTGTTTATACAGTTTATTGGCGTGGCTGTGCTCGCTGCAGAGCCATTTGAGGAGAGCTGAGCTCCAGCGAGGGGGAGCATGAGCTGTCGCTCCTCCTCCTGTAAGCTGTTTTAATGCGTACAAAAACCCCACCCCTAACCCTACCCCCAGTGACATCACTCGTAGAAGAAGTGCAAAAAAGGGGGAGCTCAAGCTTAAGCTCCCCCTCGCTGGAGCTCAGCTCTCCTCAAATGGCTCTGCAGCGAGCACCACTTGGGCTTATGCGAGTGATGATTTCTTTGTTGCAACTATTTTATATCCAGTGTTTTGAGTGGAGCAATCATCGCCATCTTGTGGCCAATCGTTTGACCTCTCCCAGAAGCTCCACCAGTTTCCCGCATAATACCTGTTATTTTCTGTCCACACTAAATGGTTATAAGAGACCTTTAAAATGATATGCAG
>NC_141037.1:17917500-17925000 GCF_052040795.2 Danio rerio
CACGCTCTCGTGTTTATTCATCAGACGCCTGCAAGCTTCGTTTAGAGCGCTACAGTGGAGTCGAAGCCTTTGAGGTGAATACAGAAGTGGCTTTAATCTTATGAAAATCTAGAGGCAGGACACCAAAATACTGTACGCTTTTCTGTTTTTAGCTCCCAGTTGTTTTTAAAAGCACTCTGTTTTTCGTCCTGCTTCGTGTTTACTATAGACTTCACCCACTAAAATATAAATAACTCTTGCTTTAGGAAGTCTGAACATGTTTATAACTTCCTTCTCATGCATTTTACAATATTCATAACCAATAAATTAAAATTGTAATAATTATGCTGAAAGAAATTTTATTTAAATTGTAATAATTATGTACTTAATATTTATGTATGCATTTTCACCCGAGTAAAAAAAATAATAAATAAAATAAAATAAAATAAAATAAAATAAAATAAAATAAAATAAAATAAAATAAAATAAAATAAAATAAAATAAAGGTGGTTCATTCTACTGTGCTGACCCCTGGTAAATCAGGGACAAGGCTGAAGGAAAAAAAATTAAATAAAGGCGGTTCATTGCCCTGTGGTAAACCCTGATAAATCAGGGACTAAGCCAATGGAAAATATTTATGTACTTAATATTTATGTATGCATTTTCCACCTGAATTTAATAAAATAATAATAAAAAACAATATTAAAAAATATTAATAAATAAATAATAATAAAAAAATGATAATATGAAGTTTCCACCCGAGTTTGATAAAATATTAATAAATTAGTAATAAAATAAATTAATTAATTAATAAAATAAAAAATATAAAAAATAAAAATGCATTTTCCACCCGAGTTTGATAAAATTAAATTAAATTAAATTAAAGTAACTAAAATAAAATAAAATATTAAAAAATTTAAAAATAACTACTTGTAACAAAAAAAAAATAAAAATTAAAATGCTTTTCCACCCGAGAATAATAAAATAAAATAAAATAGTAATAAATAAATAATAAAATAAAATAATTAAATAAAAATGCATTTTCCACCCTAGTTTAATAAAAAAATAAAAATAAAATAGAATATTAATAAATAAATAACAAAATAGCTTGAGTTATTCCAGGATAAACCAGGTTCTTTTTTCCCCCTCTCTCGTCCTCTCATATCCAACAGCTGGGTTCTGTTTGCCAACACAGAGTATTTTGAGTAGGCATTTCATGTTATTAACTGTGCAATTAAACGTAGTTGTTGCTGCAAACAAGCAAATCCCCATCCGCATCAATATAAAAATGGTAATTGACCTTTCACAGGGGTGTTGTGGAGGGTTTTTTTTCCAGATGGAGGGACGTTCCTCTACTATGGCTCACTGCTTAACTGGGACAGCTGCTTGTGTGGGTTCAATCTATGCTATCGATTGTACTATGTTACTGTCTTGACATGAAAAAGGCTGTCTAATATTCTGTTTACGGTCTTCTAAATCAAGAAGAATTTTTGGCACCTATGGGTCCATAATGTTAAAAATGCCACACTGTGAGGTTTGAAGAGTTACACATGAATTTAAATATAGGGATGAAAGCCTCCAATTATCATTTTGTGTATGTATGGAATATGACTCACTGCCAGAATTCCAATGACTGACTCCATTGTAACCATAGTAATGTTCTGGTGTCTGGATTACTTTGCAGTCATATTACAGCAACCCAAGATGCGTTATGGCAGTGGTTCTCAAACTTTTTTCATCAAGTACCACCTTAGAAAAAAATTGTCTCTCCAAGTACCACCAAAATGAGCAGTATTGAAATACAGTAGCGTAGTAGGCCCAGTAAAGCAGCTATAACTCTGCACAGTTAAAAAACCTGGCAGATTACTTCAGAAATATAGCCTATATATAATATATGGCATATTATATACATAATTTTTAATAAATTTTTAATTATTTGTAGCATGTACATGAGATATTTCATTCCTCCGTGTACCACTAGAAGGAAGCCCGCGTACCACTAGTGGTACACGTACCACAGTTTGAGAACCACTGCGTTATGGTAAGAGACAGTGTGTTGCCATGTCCAATTAAAACAAAACATTTTTGTTAGATCACATTGCTAGTGTTGTGGTGAACAATTCATCTGTTCATGTCATTAAGA
Organism: Danio rerio; assembly: GCF_052040795.2. Classification (NCBI taxonomy): domain Eukaryota; kingdom Metazoa; phylum Chordata; class Actinopteri; order Cypriniformes; family Danionidae; genus Danio; species Danio rerio. The sequence goes on from NC_141037.1 coordinate 17,919,623, forward strand.
AAAAAAATTGTTTGCGGGTGTAATCAAAAATTAAAATCGGAAAATGCACTTCTTGCTTTTTTTCTCACTTATAATGTCAGATTATGTTATTTTGAGGTATCGGGGCGTGGCTAGCATACTTAATTTTGTCCCTCCAACTGTCAGTTTTGACAGCAAACAGAAACAGTGAGAAGGAGGTGTGATAACTCTGCAGAAACCCTGTTCCCGATCTTTCTGAATGAAATGCCTACTTTACTACATCCATTCAGCTCGCAGCAGAAAAACCAAGCCATGCCTGCTGTTGTCTTATTTAACATTCATAAAGTTTCTCTGCATCACACTTAAAAAATAATAGAAATAATATTTCCTTACATTTATATAGTGCTTTTCTAGACACTCAAAGCGCTTTACACATTGGTCGGGAATCTCCTTATCCACCACCTGTGTGCACTATCCACCTGGGTGACGCGACGGCAGCCATATTGTGCCAGGCCGCAAACCAGCCCCCAGAGAGGAGACAGGTGCTGTTTCTCAATATGTGTTTTACAGCGATCTTGCATCCTCGTGTAATGTCATCATCAACTGCTAAAGATCAGTTCCAATACTTAAGACCACAAAAACGGAGGATGTGTGAAACTTCCCGGATGTGTTCTACGAGAACACACAGATGCAGACTTGAGCACTGAACTCGCTCAAGAAGTCCCAGAAGTCATTGCGACTTGAGGGGAAAAACAATAAATGGTTGTATGAATGCTGTAATGTTTAAATTATTTTCCATTAAAATCGCATGAAGGTCATGTGACCATCAGGAAGAACGCAGCATCTCATGTCTCACAGGACGCGTTCTCTGTTCTCGTGGTCTCCCGAGTTCATTCTCTACTCATTCTAAACCTCTACACATTTTTGATGAAAATTTCGAAGGGATTTTATATGACCACAGAGAGTCAGGACCTCGGTTTAACGTCTAATCCAGAGGGCGGCACTCACTGAGCAGAATAGACTCCCCTTCACTATACTGGGGCATTAGGGCCCACACAAAACGCAGGTTGAGGGCCTCCTGCTGGCATCACTCACACCACTTCTGGCAGCAAGCTTTTCCATGTGGTATCCTATCCAGGAACTAGCCGAGCGCAGCTCTGCTTTGCTTCATTGGGCGACCATGTGAGAGGTCTCAACTTCCGGTTCATGGGGACTTTAATGTAGTATAGGCCTGTGCACATCATGATATTTTGGCCTGTGACCTATTTTCACATTAAAGAGTTTAGGTTGATGCTTAAAATGGGCTTATTCTTATTTACTTTTAAAAAAATCTGCCAACACTAACAAGTCAAGATGTACAATATTAAATACATATTCAATATTTCTTATATTCGATTAGTGCTGATTATATACAGTTGAAGGCAAAATTATTATCCCTCCTGTGATTTTTATTTATTTATAAAAAAAATTTCAAACATTGCACAGTATGTTTGAATTTTTTTCTCTTCTGGAGAAAGCCTTGTGTCTTTTAGTTTGGTTAGTTTAACATTTTTTAAAACTATTTTAAGGTCAATATTATTAGTCCCCTTCAGAGATTTCTTCGATTGGCTACAGAACAAATCAATGTTATCCAATGATTTGTTTAATTAATCTAACCTGCCTAATTAACCCAATTAACCTAGTTAAGCTTTTAAATTGCACTTTAGGCTGAGTAATATTACCTTGCAAAATAACTAATAAAACATAATGTACCGTCATCATAGAAAAGACAAAATAGATTAGTTATCAGAAATGCACTCTTAAAACTATTGTCTAAAATGTGTTCTTTTTATTAAACAGCATTTGTGAAATATGTTTTAAATAATACAGATTAAATATTAATTGTAATCATTTTGACTTCAACTGTATATGATTATTGTTGGTTAAGTGAACTTGTTTTCCAACACACATTGACCTCAGCTGCAGGTTTATTTGAGATCCCCTGACGTAAATGAGCAGATGTGGCTCAAAATGACATTAACTTTGCGCTTCCAACAACGAGTGCTAAAACCCCCTCAGAGTCTGGCACTTAAATGAACGCTGGGTCTCCACCCTGTGAATAATAGATCATCTTCAAGCACTTCAGCTTGTTCATTTGTCTAGAGAATCAAAGGAAAGCTCACACTCCGTGCCTTCAAAACATGCGCTGGTTGGCATCTCACCTGCCTCTGTTTCCTGCAGACAGCACTGACTTAAAAAGAGCGTTGGTTTGCTCGTGTCTGCTTTCTGTCAGCCGGAGCGTTGTGTAACCCGTGTGCTGTTTGTGTTTTGGGCCTGACCTTGCTGCTGGTCGCCGGGCCGAGAGGCGGGATCGAACGCTCAGATATCACTCTCGGTTGCCATGGCAGCCTGGTAAATAGTTGTGAAGCAGCGAGCGGAAGATTAGTCCCTAAGGAGGTCACTTGTCACAGTGTGACCTACAAAGGTCCCTTCGATCTCTGCCAGTGTACTGACAGCAACTTCTCCTCAAATCATACCCTTAAAGTGGTAGCTCAGCCAAAATATCTTATCCTGTTATTTACTTACCCTGGGTTTGAGTTGAACACAGAAGAAGATGTTTTGAAGAATGCTGAAATCTAATAGCCATTGATTAGTCATTGGTTAATAATTTCCGACAATCTGCTAAATATATTCTTGGGCGATCAACAACTACACAATATGTAGATTTTGAGATGAACTACTCCTTTAAATGTGTTTTTTTTTTTTGTTTAGCTTTGTCTCTCTGGGACAAATAAAAGGACATTAGCCGCTGAGGGGCCAGTGCAAGCTTTCATCGGGCCGGCCGGGGCCCTGGAGCTCAAGCAGGGAAAACAAAATCATCCAGCCTTTTCACTGTAGAACCAATAACTCCCAGTGCAGCACAAAATCACATCCTAAGTCCCCCCTCCAAATCAAGCATTCAAATGAATCTGTAGCTTTCCTATAGCAGCCAGTCATGTATTTTATAATGTCCTCATTTCGGGTGACACTGTCAAACGTTCACCTCAGCCCAAATGCTCTGAAGAGTCCAGGTATATTGACCAGTACTGTCTGTTTTAACTTTTTGTGTGTGCGTATACTATGCATTCGTCCATGACTCTTTTATGAGTCTCATTAATCTCAGTACGGCAAACTCTCTCATTGCAGAAAAACTGATCCTGATTTAGATCCTGTCCACATGGACATAGGTATTTTCAAAACTGCACTTTTTTCTACGAGATTTCACTGTTTGTCCACAAAAAAAATGCAGTTTCAGGTGACTGAAACCGATGAAAACCCCGGGGTGAAGATTTTCCAAAACTCAGGGAACAGTATGGTCATGGTGACAGAGTTTTCACCTCATGACATGATTTTTACTTTTTTCTTGGCCACACAGATGGGTTCACACAGCCAGATCTCACGGGAAAACGTAAGTATTTTACGTTTTGTCAGTTTAGTGGCTAATTCGTATGAATTCATATGAGTTCAGTTGTACAAAAATGTACGATTTAAAAAAAGAGGTGTGACACCCAACCCCACCCCTAACCCCAACCATCATTGGGTGATGAGCAAATCATACTAAATTGTACGAAATAGATTGTACGAATTAATACGAATTAGCCACTAAATCAAAAAGTTACGAACTGCCGTGAGATTGCGTTGGTTCACACCAAACGTGAAAGATGCAAATGAGGAGGAAAAATTTCACACCTTACGGCAAATGCTTCACATATGTTATGTGCAATTTCATTGCGCAAACACTTCATTCCTTTATTCTCCACATTTGGTGTAAACGCTGCACAAAAGTGTCATTATGACTGCCTGTTGGATCACAGTGCATTTTTTTTTTTTTTTTTTTTAAACAAAAGAGGGGAAAACCCCGTTTAGAAAAATACTCGTGTACGTGTGTACATGGCCTTAGTGCTGTATAAAGCAGTTTTTATTTTCCTTTACAGCGTGCATCTTGATGTGAAAACAGCATCAAAAAAGCATAATTTTTCGATTTGATGTCAAAATCTTGACCTCCATTTGACATCCACACATTGATGCACTTTTTAACATTAAAATTAATGACACAAAGTATTATAATTAGTGGTGGGCCATTATTGGTGTTAACGTGCTGTGTTAACGCGAGACTCTTAACAGGCGATTAAAAAAACTGTTGTTGTAATCTATTCTCAAAGTTGAGTTGGGAGCTGGGTCTATTCTATGCAAGCTATGATGACTTTCACCTTGATACTTTAGCGCGGATGTATACCGGACCGGTGAGCCGTCTGACAAAAAAGTCCCTCTGGATCCTTCACTAACTTCAAAGACACTACTGACTAGGTTTACATGTACATCTGTAATCTAGTTATTTGTCTTAATAGACGTGAAGTGCTTTCATGTAAGAGTTTTTTTTGTAATTTTGGGTGACTTTAACTGCAGTTTGGCAGTTCAACTTTCACTCATAAACATTTCATTCATGCCCCCTTGACAAACTGGGGTATTAGACGCAAATAAGGAGTAAGGACTGTTGAGAGTGTTATGGAATTTAATAACGCATGCCAAATAGAAAGAAAAAACTTCTGCATTTTGCGATGTGTGTGTGTTTGTGTGTGTGTGTGTGTGTGCGGTCCTTTACTAACAGCCGTGTGTGTGGATCTTGGGAAATATGGCGAAAAGTCCTACATGATGGTAATAGTTTGATCGCGGTGTTTACTTCAATAATGCCACTAATATCTGCATACTCCAAATGTCTTAATTCCATTTCTGTTTAGTTCAGTTTTGACTTTAGTCGGATTTAAGTGATCAAAAATCGCTGTTTTGAGCTTATTTAGGCCTACAGTTCAAAATTCATGTTTAACTGAATAAACAGTTTGTAAACACAAGTACATCTTATTGAACATCATTTATTTATCACCAATTATCTTAGTAGAACTGTTTCTCAAGCAGTTTGTGATGCATTTTGGAAACAGGAGACGAGCCCCTGATCTAATGTGCCACCCTGGCTTGACAAACCCATTCTCAAAGACTTACTTTTAGTCATTATTTGGGTAGCACACATATTCTGAATGCCTTTGGCAGAATTCAAATGAGCCATTGTAATCTAGATTAATCTAGATTAATTCCAAGATTACTGTGAGATTAATCTAGATTAAACAAAATTAATCTATGCCCATCTATAATTATAATATAATAAAGATTTTATTTATCTGAAAGCTTTCATTTTAAATTTCAAATTCACACTGGATTTTGTTTCTCTACAATGCATGTAAACTACCTTGATGTCAACATAACATTTACATCTAACATTGATCAAGAAATCCTGTAATTATTTTTTAATTTATTATTTGACTATGTTAGATGTAAATTTGATGCCTTTTTTCAGCTTCAGGTGCAGAAAAAAGTAAAACATTCAACTATTTACCTTTTGTTATGAA
>NC_141037.1:18082500-18092500 GCF_052040795.2 Danio rerio
CTAACCACTTTAAAAAGAAAGAATGAAATGAATATAGACACTAAATACTGACCTTGTGGTTTGCACTTCAATTTTGAGATTACATTGTTGCCAGCAAAATGATTTGTAGATGCACTATTAATAACTTGTTCCTTTTGCAATTAATGTAGAGTTAAAAGTGTGCAATATTTTTATGCGACATAACATATATTGCTTACAAAAGAAAACCAAATTGCTGAAGAGAAGAGAAAGCACAAGTTCCCAGCTTTTATATGAAAAGAGAATAATTTATTTTTATTGACATGTTTATTTTTTAATATGTGGCCTGTTTATGCACTTGTAATGCTTTCCCTCGCCCTGACAACTGACAATCATTCACATTCCATGTATCAGCTTTTACATTCGCACCAGTAACAAAAGCATTATCGGCATCCAATAACCACAGCTACTAATAATGCAAGTCGTTTGACCTGTATTGTACTCTTACCGCTCTTAATAAGCTGGACAAATGGAGGGAAAATTCTCCCAGCAGCCGCAGCCACCGAACTTAACTCGGACACTTGGCTTGACTGCTGTGTACAGGAAAGCTGACGGAAAGTTCTTTTACTCCTGAATGTTAGAGAAATGTTTTTGAATGTTGTTGATGGTGACTTTAACGCATAGGCAGTCGCTCATTTGGTTCAATACGGTGTTGGTGTGCACATGAAAATCACAGATGAAATGGTCCCCTGTCCTGTCTGTGGTTGGATGAGAGACCACACCTCTCCGTCCTGATCCAAATAGGCATGACTGCTAACATGCGGAAACAATCACTCTGAATCTGAATCACTCTGAAGGCTTTGAGTTTTGCTTCACAGAACAGTTCTCATGTACTACAACTGTCCTCGTCCTTTTAATGAGAAAAAGGCAAGACAAAATAAAGTTGAACTGCTGCTGACTATGATTCTTTTCCCCAGTTTTTTTTTTTTTTTTTTTTTTTGATTCTGGGAAATGTCAATGAGGGGTGATTGGAGTAAAAAAGTGAGGGAAAAAGTTCAGTGGAAAACTCCAGATGGAGAAAACGTTTTGAGTGTATGATGATAATTAAAAAAAAAAAAAAAAAAAGGAAATGCACCAGCCCTAAGGGGTCGAGGAGTACATGTGCTTTTTTTCTTCATCAAATGTATGTGTCCGCAGAAACGCACCACGATGAGTCTGAACATGTGCAACACAATCAAATCGTGTGATGCAGAGGTCTCTGGCTGAACTTCTGCGTCTTCCAGGCTGCCAATAACTAAATAGTAAAGGCTCGGGGAGTACATGTCCCTGGGAAGCACCATGAAACAGAACCCCTTGTTGTGGCCGGGCATCGCTTATCCGAGCGGAACTAGTCCATTTGGACCGCTAAGACGTTATTCACAGACTGTCTTACTCTTGGAAAGCACCGTGCTGCACGATGGAGCAGGGAGGTTGCCAACATTAAAGATGGAGGCATCGGAAAAGAGAACCATACAACAGCATCGAACACAAGCCCCACTCCAGGAAAGAGTCCCATGGTGTGCCTTCTAAGGAATGCGTCTGGTAAACAGGTACTGAACAGAATTCTAAGCAGCGTGTGAAGAAGTGCTCTCATTTACAGGGCATAACAAGGGCTCGGGACCAAGTGGGGGAAAACCTGGTCCCATTTATTCAGATTAGGTCAAAACGTGACGCCTTAGAAAAGCGGACGTTTGCCAAATCAGCCGGTATAAATTCAAACGGAATGTCGACACAAGCATTTAAATGTATGTGTCTGCAGTTCAAAGATAAGCGCCTTTATGTTCATAATTCGACAATGGACTATTTGGTTTGGATGTGATCTGACCGCTCTCTCAGAAAAAATGATCTCAGGCCCAATATCAATATATACAGTAAATCAGCTCACGCTCCAACCCGAGGGATGCCAAACATTTTATTCATATTTAATGCACATTTTCCTGCATGTATAAATCTGAAAAGGAGAGGGAAGTAATGGAACATACCTCAAGGTAGTTAGTTCTTAAAGGGATAGTTCACCCAAAAATTACACTCATGTGTTATTTCAAACCTATATTGTTCAATAAAAAATGTCTACATTCTTTAGAACAGACAGTAAAAAAAAGGTTCATTCAGAGCCATTGAGCCAATTTTAGGGGGATCTATACTTTTAGGGAAATCTAATTATCTAATTTTAGCATTTTACTGTAATGTTTTTTTTTTTTTTATCAATAACTGGTTAGACCCAATGCCAAAAGGCACATTTCATGTGTAACAGCAAACCTGTAAGCTTAAAATGGCCACAGCATGCATTTTTTCATTTTTAAATCCATTTAGCCAATCTCCAGGTCTGGCTTAGAACTTTTAGCTTAGCTTAGCATAGATCATTGAATCGGATTAGACCATTAGCATCTCATTCAAAAGTGACCAAAGAAATTTGAAACGCTTTTCCTACTTAAAGCTTGACTCTTCTGTAGTTGACGGACAATGAAATATTTGCTATTTTGCTAGGCCATTATGGCTAGGTATTTCCTCTTATTCCGATGTAATGATCAAAGGACTTTGTTGCTGTAACTGGCTGCAGTAGGTGCAATTATAACTTCTTTGTATTTTAATTTAAATAGAAACGATTCTGGATTGGCACTATACAGTACTCGTACTAATTAATTTGTCTCTCACAAATGTCTCTGTGTTTCCCTGAGCAAGCAGGTGATCATGTTGGTTATATTGATGCACAGAAGTATACACTAGATATCGCATAGGGACCCAGAGCATGCGTCAATAACGCCGCCATATTTGTACAGTGCTCCCAGGACAAGTGTTATTCAGCTGCACTAGTCAAGACAGTGTTATTTTGTGAAGACGCTAGACTTTTGCGCTGTCTACGGGTGTAGTAACAAGCAAACAAATAAAACAAAGCACAAAGGCAAAACATTTCATAGGTAAAATTTAGTTTTTTACGTTTTTGTATGTTATGAAATTGTGCTAAATGGGTAACTTTAATGAGTCACTTACTTCATTCACCATAAGGCAACTTATGATAAAGCAACTCGCACTAAACACTCGGCTTATGCTAGTTTTGTTGAATAAAATCGGCAAACAATGCAAAAGAAATATGACAATGAGATGCTTCGGTGCCAGAAACTTGTACTATTGTCGGCTAGTGAAGGAGATTCATAACAGAGATTGATTCACAAATGAGTCACTCCTCCGTCAGTATGAGAAGTGAAAGCAGGTGAGGGGGTGTGTTTCAGGACATGGATTAGATCAAATTTAACAGGGAGGGTGGATAGTACATTTCCATACACACAAACACAAGCTTTTTGCCAGGAATGTCTGTGCGATCACTGATCCATCAATGTAGAAAAGTTATGTAAAACTATGTTTCTTGAAAAAAAAAAAAATAAATAAAATGCATACTGACCTTCAGGAAAACTCCCGAGATATATGTGTATGTGTGTAATTCTCTGGTTCTGGATGGCCACAGTCCTCCACTGCAGCTTGGTCCCGAATTCATTTCAAAGAAGCGCTACCCTGTACTAAAATGGCGGCTCTATTGACGCATTCCCTCTAATTGACAACAACAGGGTAGGTGACATCTAATGCATATATCTCTGATATCGATGGAAGTTAGCTGGTGTTACTACATGATTTTCAGGCATAATATCAATGCGCCTGCTGCAGTCATGGAACAGCAGTAAAGTTCATTTATTCTTTCAATCATTTTCTTTTCGGCTAAATCTCTTTATTAATCAGAGGCCGCCACAGCGGAATGAACCGCTAACTTATCCAGCAGATGTTTTATGCAGCTGATGTCCTTCCAGCTGCAACCCATCTCTGGAAAATAAAATTCATTTAATTTTCCTTAATTTTTTTCATTTTTAAGTACGAGGTATAACTACGGAAGAGTCCAGCTTTAATAAGAAAAATATCATCGAAACCCTGTCATTTCTTAGCAAGATGCTAATGGTCTAATCCGATTCAATGATTTATGCTAAGCTAAGCTAAAAGTGCACCCGTCAAAACCCAAGGTTGGCTGAATTGATTAAAAAGATGATAAAACAGATCTCTAAGAGATCTGAGCGTACTCGTAAACCATATTTCTGAAAAGATTAGAATTTTCCTTTAATTTCACAAGATTTTAGGGTGACCCACAACATTTTAACTTTCAGAAGGGTACTGATTGACACTAGACTAGGCATCTATCCAACAGTCTATGAGGAATTATGCCACGAAGGCGTGCACTTAGGGAACAAAAGACCGTTTACATGGTTTAGGGTGCCGTTTTGGGATTAGGCCATACAGTGCATTTCTACATTTGAAAGAACGGTCATTACAGGATTTCACTTTTGGGTGATCTACCATTTTAATGAATGATATATATATTTTTTTTATTTATTTATTTATTTTTTGTCAGTGACAAGCAATTACAGGCATCTAGGCTTTCTATTAACCATCAAACAGTCATTTGTATTTTATTTCACATCCATTTTCTACAAATCTGTCTTTTACATCACAGTAATGCAGCCTAACAGCCTATCATCAACATCATCTTTTGCCTCATATTCATTTGACCTTTTCCTGACTCATATAAGACTCTTAGCAGCCTTTGTGGATGCATTCAGTACTGATACAGCACATTGATAAGGCTAAATTATGTTTTATATTTATATCTACAGTAAGTCTTATGAAGGTTATAGCCTCGCCAAGTATTTGCACTTTGAATAGAGTTCAAACTGAAAATGATCCAAATTCCTTGATGCCTGATGACTGATCAGCATTCAAAGCAAATGTAATTCTGATAAAAAGATTTTTACACCCAGCCTGGAGTTAATATAACATTACATACCATGTTTTGCACTCTGATATATAGCATGGCCATTTCAGCATAGTCGTTCTTAGCACTGTAACTGTTAATGTGTGAAATACTTCAGCAAAAACATTTATTCTTTACAGATAAAATCATCACTGAGGCATCAATAACAAATATTGGCATGTCATTCTTAGCACTGTAACTGTGAATGTGTGAAATACTTTAGCAATAATATTTTTTTCTTGACAGGTAAAATCATTAGTAAGTAATTAGTGAAAAAGCAAATGCATTTAAAATAATACATATTAATGTGACGCGGTGGTGCAATAGTTAGTGCTGTCACCTGAAAGCAAGAAGGCCGCTTATTCAAGCATCGGCTGGGTCAGTTGGCGCTTCTGTGTGGAGTTTGCATGTTCGCCCTGTGTTTGCATGGGTTTCCTCCAGGCGCTCCGGTTTTCCCCACAGTCCAAAGACATGCAGTACAGGTGAATTGGGAAAGCTACATTTTCCATAGTATATGAGTGTTATTGAATGTGTATGGATGTTTCCCAGAGATGGGTTGCAGCTGGAAGGGCATTCGCTGTGTAAAACATATGCTGGATAAGTTGGCGGTTCATTCCCCTGTGGCGACCCCAGATTAATAAAGGGACTAAGCTGAAAAGAAAATGAATGATTGAATGAATTTTAATTTATACAATAGTCAATGCCAATGACAATAATAGTAATAATAGCCGTATTTATTAAATTATTATACGTTTAGCAAATATTGGAATGTATACCTATAAACAAATAATAATAAAATTATTAGCCCTTCTGCAGGATTTTAAATATCTTTCAAAAAATTTCCCAAGTTTTTTTTTTCAATAGAGCGAGGACACTCTTTTGCCTGGTCTCATGGCTGATCACATGCCTGCCTCTAAACGTGCACGTCTCATGCACAAACACCTTTTAAATGTGACAAAAACTCTCAACAACTGAAAGTTACTGACAGCTGTCTTTAATGTTTTATGCACTACTTTAATGATTATTATGCACTACTGAAACAACAAGGAAAACGTAGCAAAGAAATATTACTTATTAAATAAAAGCTACTTTATAATTTTATGCAACACCTTTAAACTTAAAAGGAAAGCATAAGGGCGATCTTAAGCAAAAACAAGGTCCCCCAACCTATAAGGTATTTATAGAATTATTTAAACTTCGAAGTAGCTATGTTTTTTCTTTCCCTTATATTTATTTATTCTAACGATGGAACTTGTGAGGTTAGTTGGTTAATGATGGTTTTTGAAAACACACCCTTAGGTAGGTAGCTTGTTTGATTTTGGGGGTGTTCACTTGCACTAGCCCCTTGTGGATGTTGCGTAAAGCTCAACATTTTAATTAGTTTTTTTTTAATTGACAAGCCGGCCTTTACTGCTGCAGCACAGCACATAACAAATTGCAGAGCTGCGCGTGAAGATTCACACATTTTCAATGGCCACATGTGTTATGTAGGGGCAGCACAGTGGCTCAGTGGTTAGTACTGTTGCCTTACAGCAAGAAGGTCACTGGTTTGAGTCCCGGCTGGGCCAGTTGGCATTTCTGTGTGGAGTTTTCATGTTCCGGGTTCCTCCGGGTGCTCCGGTTTTCCCCACAATCCAAAGATATGCACTATCGGTAGGGCTGGGCGATTTAGCAAAAAAAAAAAAACTAGGTTTTTTATAAAGTTTGACCAATTCACGATTTCGATTTCGATTTCGATTTTTTTTTATTTATTATTGTGTCACTAGTATTCTCAAAACATTACAACAACATGACTGAAGTAACATTCTCTTTAAAAGTGACTTGAAAAACTATCTGGTTTAGGAACATTGTATTTTTAATGGTCATGTCATACAAAAATCGGTCAAGGTGTAAATAAATGTAAAACAAATTCACGAGTTAAATATTGTTGCTGAAGATTTGAATAAGAAATATTTGTGTAAATATTGCACTTGCAGGAATACAGATGTATTTTTTGCAAGTTTTGCTGAGCCTAGGAAAGATTGGCTGTCAGCTCGGCTTTGACTTTGTCTTCTGATTAAATGACAGGTTGTAAAGCTGCTGCCTTTTTCTTAAAAAGATACAGTGGAAGAAAAGGACTCAACATGGAAACTGTAAAGCCTAATTTAACCCAATGTGTAAAGTTGTGGACGTATAGTAGGAGCAAAAACGAGTACCAGATGTGTGTCTAATGTAAAATAATATATTTAATCTATTTTTCTTTTTTCCCCCTTTTAAATAACAATCATTTGATGCGTTTTGCTCCACTCTCTGTATTATGCTGGCTAATCTGTCTGGTTTTCAACTAGGTCCGCTAAATGGCGTCATGGGGGCGGGTACTTTCATTTTCACTGCTACAGGCCCTCACCTCTAGTCGTGTTCAAATCAAAAGATCAGCGCGGTTTTTCACATGGCAGGCTTTTACGTCCTTCATACATGTTGAGATCGAGTTTATCGACTTGATGGGGGAATGTCTTGACAATCCACACAGACGTGCAACAAGTAAAATCCTACATGTCTTCACACTTTAACAGCCAGTCAAGCAGGTCGCACACCAGAAGCGCCGCGATACGGCGCACAAATGACAATTCAATTTAAACTATCACACAACAAACGCGCACATTCGCATGATATTTAACATGAAACTAATCAGATGGCGCTCTGTGGGCCGGCTGAAATATGAACTGCTTTGTGAATTGTGGCTGGGCGGCTCCGGTGTGTGTATAGAAATCTGTTTAGAATTCTAAAATCCATGGCACTGCGTGGTGCTGCGCGGCATGTTGCCGATAGGCGCTTTTGGTGTGCTTCCTGCTTCATACAGAGAGTGAACCAAAGCACATTATAATGTATTAAATATATATATTTTTCTCGATTTGATTCAAAATTAAATCGTCTTAAAACGTAAATTCGAATTAATCGAAAAAATCGGAAAAATCGCCCAGGAATAAACCAGTGTATGTTTAAATGTAAGAGTGTATACGGGTGTTATACTGGGTTGCAGCTGGAAGGGCATCTGCTGTGTAAAACATATGCTGCATAAGTTGGCATCTCCTTTCGCTGTGGAGACCTCTGATGAATAAAGGGACTAAAGGCTAATTTATATTTTTGCGTCAAAGCGCATGTCTTTCTAGCTCTCGCCGTGGCTGATGCAGACGTTGACATGCACCTCTCCAAAAATGTAACTATATGTCGCAATGACACGTAGCGCAAGCTCTGTTGTTGGTCGGCTTGGTCGTGCTGAGGAGTGTAAGTGGGGCCGAGAGCCGCGCAAGCCCGATGAAGCAATTGTTTATAAGTGCTGGTCCCTTGATGGAGCTCCAGGTTTCTAGGTCAAGTTTTGCGTTGTGTTTACCTAATGATTAAGTTGTCCGCCAGTTCCAGCCTCTAAATGAGCGAGTTTTAGCTACTTGTACATTAAGGTAGCGGTTAGAAAAAAAAAAAAAAAACACCTGCAAAGAAAATCGACACAGAGAAACACAATACCTCACTGCCAGCTAGCGTTTCGGAAGTGCTATTGCAGAGTAACACAAACAACCTGCAGAAGTATAAATGCAAGGCAAAGCACAAGGCATAAGAAGTATAAACCAGCCTAAAGCTGAAAATTAATGAATGAATTTTATGTAATGTTACTACTATAAAGTAGTTATTAGAAATGAGTTATTAAATATATTTAAAAGATCTGTTATTTAAAAAATATTTCCCAAGAAGATGTTTTTATTAAGTAAAATTTCAACGGTAGGTTAGTCATTTTAAAATAGTCATTTTAAAATAATATTTAGATACAATGTTGGGAAGAATTGTCCTAAAAGTATATATTTTTTTTGGTCAGAAACAAACTTCCACAGATATTTAAAAGGCTTGCTCTAAAAATAAATGTTAAATAAGTTTCATGGGCTTTCTTTTTTGTCTTCATGCATTTCATTTAATCTTGATGCTGTGAAAGCCTAACAAATGAAACTGGAAAAGAACTTTGCAAATTAACACTGAATGCATTTGCATAGAGAGAGGGACTATTAAGAATGTTGATTGGCAGCTTGTTACATGTGCCTTGTTTCCAACTATTTTTAATGCCAACTTTGTTTTATTGCCACCCTTTGGCTGATTAAAGACTTTCGGACAAGATGTGTTCCAAATATTCTTTCTCCATCCTTCACGTGCAATTTTTTTGACCTTGAATTAAGATGAGCAGATGTCTAGATGCATTTTTTTCTTCATCAGTTTATTATGAATCAAGTAGAAATAGTCATAAATCATAAAAATACATCCTGCTCGTCTGATAAAAGCTGGGCTCACAGATGCTGAGTTTTATGTGAATAAATTTAATAGACCATAAAGATGTAAATCTTGTGAGGCCAGCTTCCAGAAGCTCTTTGATGACTTGGTTGGGCTGTTATTAAATTTAATTTACAGACTCATTAAATAATCCAGATTCATGCCCAAACTTGACAGCCAATCCATCTCCGAAGCCAGGCTTAGACTAAACTATATTTAGTAGGGATGGTTTCTGAGGTGCAAGATGAGTAATCCTTCACGAGGCCAAACAGAATTGGTTTTAATTTGCGTTGGGGTTTTGCGGCAGGAAATTTAAGATGTCAGAAACAGGGGCAAGTTGTGGTCCACCTCACTTTAGCGCAATGAACTCCATTCCATTTAAATTCAGTGTCTACAATTATAGTCAGGCTGTTGGAGCAGAAAATCTTCAAAAATACATATATATGATCCTTTAAGGCTTTATCTCATAAATTAGATTTTTATAGAGAGCTTGTGATCTTATGCGAGAGTGGGGGAAAAACCCATGCTGGTTTAAGCAGACATGGAACTTACCTATGCAGAAATACAATATGCAATAAAATATTACAGTCTGACATGCTGTATTTTCCTTCATCTATCGTGTAGGCTAAGCTGAGTATAAAATAGGATGAACAGTAAAGATAATGAGTCAGAAGCATGCAGTATGAGTTCTGTTATATCTGTGTCATGTCACGATTAAAGGGAGAGTTTGCACATTAATTAAAATCTACTCAAAAGAAGACATTTTGAAGAATGCTGAAAACCTGTAACCACTGATTTACCATGCAAGTCAATGTTTACATGTTTCAGTTTTTAAAAGAAAAGAATCTGTTAACAGAATTGTCGGGTTCAGGTAAACTTTCCCATTGAATTTCCTTTCTGAATGAATCCACAGTTTGAAAG
>NC_141037.1:18372500-18442500 GCF_052040795.2 Danio rerio
TTATATTATTTTATATTATATTATATTATATTATATTATATTATATTATATTATATTATATTATATTATATTATATTATATTATATTATATTATATTATATTATACTACGTTTTAGAAAACAGCTTAACAATTTTGTAAAAATTACCAAAACTTGAAAGTATTATTTTTAATATATTATTTATTATTTTATTATTATTATTATTATTATTATTATTATTATTATTATTATTATTATTATTATTATTATATATCCACTTAGGAAATATATTATTTACATTGTTATCACTCATTCCTACATTTCAACACCATGCTTCCATGACAAAAGTTAAAAAGGTTATTTTCATCTCTATAGCCCATTGATTTTGATTGTATTACTGCTTTAGGCTCTCAGTAGGAAAGCTGATTTACTTATTAAATAGATCATGCTGCTTTTCCACCACAAATATTAAGAGCAGACAGAGAGAAAAGGCTCAGCAGGAACAGCAAGTATAAATAAATAAATAAATATAGCAATTTATGAAACATGCCCACATTTCAAAATGTAAAACCGTTCAAGGAATCTCAAGATTTCCCACATTGTTCGATTACGGAGCCGAAATGATCTCCTCCCATTTATTAGGTCACATTATAGCATGTTGCATTTTGCGCTATGAATATATATCCATCCCTGCAATATCTCATGAATTATTATTATAGTTGTCAGGGAGACATTTACCGCCCAAAGTCGAAAATGCTGGGATGGAAACAGACTCGACGACGATCCCAATGTAAGTCTTTTCACTGCATACATGCATTATGAATGAGGCGTAACAAATGTTGTGTATTTGCTCAGTATTAAAACCTTAAGCTCCATTCAAGCAAGCACTAAAATGAAGTCAATTCCGATATCCAACAAGATTAAAAAGAAAGCATATCCAAAACACTGCTTTACAACATTGTGGATATAACGTTCCTTGTCTTTCAGAATTGTGCCTTTGTGCTCTGTAAAAAAACAAAGCTGTGAAGTAAGCTTTACAAGGAACAACCAAATCAAAAATGTAAGCATTTTAAAGTGTTACAACATTAATAATTATTTGTTTAAACTATTAATGATTTCTGAATGTTAATCATTTCTTTATATTTTGTGGTGGGTGTGTATGTGCATGTGTGTGTGTGTTTAACAAAAAAAAAAAAAGACTACAGTTCTCTTTTTTCTCTCTCTCTTTCTCTCTCTCTCCCAGTTACGCTATAAAAATTACTTCTATATCCATAAAGATTACACAAACAAGCAATATACAATATTGTGAATATATCAACAATTGATTAAAACTAATCCTTAAACATTTAAAAAAATATATATATTTAAATGAAACAAACTTAATTTTACACTTTTTACGTTTTTAAAACGTGTTATTGGCATGCCATTTCTTTATCGTTCTTTGCAAAATAAAACTAGTAATCACAGTGAAAAATATGATGTCTGCAAAAATGTTGCAAACAATTTGTGTTGATTTTGAACAAATTAAATGTAGTTATGTTCAACTTAATTTGTTTGTTTAAATACAACCCAAATTATTCGTTTACAACCACATAATTTAAAACAAATTACTAAATCCAAGGAATGACCTTTGCACAATTTTTGTCAGTGCAGTAATTGCATGTTTTTTTTTTTTGTTTTTTTTTTTGTTTTTAACAAGTACAAGTACAATCTACAACCCCAAATCAGAAAAGGTTGGGACAGTAAAGAAAACACAAATAAAAATGTAAGTAGGACTTTCTGAACTTACTTTGACTTGTATTTCATTACAATTAAAACAAATATTATTTAATGTGTTCCTCATGATTTTTATTAATATTTGTGTGTTTCCTCAAAATAAACACGTATTCAAATGTTGCTTCTTGTAATATATATATATATATATATATATATAAGTTTATATATATATAAGTATATATATAAGTATATAAGTTGGTACAGAAGTAGTTTAGGGCTAGTAATCAGGCAAATTGGTTAAATAATGATGTGATTTGAAGCAGCTGATGTCAACATCTTATTTTAATTATGATTTGGTACAAATGCAGCATAGATATATGCTTTCAGGACAAATTTTATTCAACAGCAGTCAAGACTAAAGTCAATGTGAAGATGCTGGACTTTAGCGCTGAGTATGGGTTTAGTAACAAGCAAACGAAGAAAAAGCATAAAGACAGAACATTTATTAGGTAAAATTTTGTTTTGTATGGTTTCGTATGTTACAAAGTTTTGCGCTAAACAAGTATTAATGATAAAACAGTCTCTTGCTGCACTGACCATAAGGTAGTGAAGCATCAACTAGCATTAAATTCTAGACTTATGGTAGTTTTGTTGAATAAAATAAGCAAACAATGTAAATGAAATATGACAACAAGATGCTGCAGAGCCAGAAACTTGTATTATTGTCGGCTAAGTAAAAATTAATTCACAAACAAATCGCTCCCTCCATTAGAATGAGACGTGAAAGGAGGAAAGGGTGCTTGTTTCAGGACATGGATTAGATCATATTAAACAGGGAGAAAAGATAATACATTTCCATGCACACAAACACACGTTTTTTTTTAATTTCCCGTGCGGTCACTTATCCATCGATGTAGAAAAGTGATGTAAAATGATAATATTCGTAATTTAAAAAAAAGAAAATTTTGTTGTAGGCAAAAAAAAAAATTTTGTTGTAAAAAAGTTGTAGGCAACATCTAATGTAAGTATCTGCAAAAGCAGCATCTAAGTAAGGTCTAGTCCTTTAGGAGCAAAGATGGGCTAAGGATCGCGAGTTTGTCAGTGTTTGTTTATTAGATATTTCTTTGTAACCACTCGTTAAATTTACTCGTTTTTTTTCAGTGTAACAATACAAACAAAGTGTGATTATACTGTCTGATATATTTATTTTTATTGATACACTATAAAAAATGATATCCAAAAAGGCAACAAATATAGATTTTTTTGAGGTCGTGAATGAAGCATGTTTACAATGAAAAAAAAATTAAATGAATTAATTAATAATAATAAAAAAATAAATAAATATTAAGTAATTAATAAGTTTTTTTTTTTACTGTATTACCTGCCATTATATCCATATATCACTATATACATATAGAAAAAATACATATATCACAGACAAATGGGATCAAAAATTACTACTAATTTCTCTTAAATAATTACAGTGATCGAACCAGATAAATTATTTTTAAATAACTAATCTAAATCTCTTAATAAGTATAACGCACTAAAAAAATTATCCAAAAAATCTATGAAACTATAAATAGAGACAGACTTTATGCTCATAAAACAAAAACGACAAGATTAAAATTTGACTTTAACTGCATTGCATTGCTGTTGCATCACCTTCAGTAACGTCCGAAAGAGATTCAACAAATGTGACATTTATTACTTTTGCATGAACATGGAAGTGTCTCGACACCAATATATCTTCATTTACGCCATTTCTACGAGTTCACAAGATGTCTTTGCGAGTCAAGCAAGCGTCATTCTGTAAAAAAAGACTTGTGATCTAGCTTGATTTTCACCCAATATACAAATTCATTAGCTTCGACGAAGTTTGAAAAGACACTGCAGTTGAGCAGATACTGGAGAGGATCTGCTCAACCTCAGCTCACCTCTGAAGCAGACCTTAATAATTGATATTTCAGAGGGATGAAAAGAGTGAAGTTTGGTAGGCAGAGAAGTGACGGCTATAACTCAAACAGGCTGCTTCAAAATGCCTCTCTGTGTCTTTGACAATTCATCTGAATGTGTTGGACAGGATCCAGTCGACTGCACTGGGAATTAAGGAAGATGGATGTTTGTGATAGCAGGCTATCAGTCGGTCGGCCCATTACGTTCCTCCTCGCATTCATCATCCGCCTGGCCTGTTTGTTCAGCGCCACATTAGGCCTTCACATTTGAATCTGCTTGATCTAAATAGAAATTGATTTATAGTCATAGGGTGGCAGGCTTCTGTGCTTGTGTCTGACTTTGGGAATTTCGTCTGTGGCTTTCTCTCTGGGCTGGCTGTCTATAGATCCCGATGGGGTCTTGGAGTACAAGCCAGGATCCCCAGTATAATTGAGTGTTAACAGTAAGTGTATTTGTATCATACATTTTCATAGCAGGTCTTTCGGTTTGGTGTGCATAATTAATGCAGTGTTGTTTAGACCACTGTATTTGTTAATGTGATTTAAACAAATTGTTCACCCAAAATTGAAAATAACCACATACTCACATTTACTCACTATCAAGCTACTGTATCCTTGTTGTATGTGTGTATATATATATATATATATATATATATATATATATATATATATATATATATATATATATATATATATATATATATATATATATATATTGTTCTTTTACTTCTGATTATCAAGTGGAATGAACCTTCAACTATTTCGGCATATGTTATACGCAGCAGATGCCCTTCCAGCTGCAACCCAGTACTAGGAAAGATTTCACAAAAATAAGCGATTGACTTAAAATGTCATTTACCTGTTCTGTAATGATTTGTTGAGCTGTAGTTTGAAACTTACGCTTAGAAGTATTTCTCCCTGGAGGTTATTATGTGGTCTCTGTCACCATCTTGTGGTGAAACATCAATCATCAATTTCTTTGCTGTGCTCAATACGACAGGCTGATAAACGCCAATGCTCTGAATATCTGAAATTATGCAAACAATAAAATAGGCACTATCCTCATAAATAAACTGCAAAGTTGCAATCTAAACAACTACATTCTTGCCTAAAAAATCCTCAAAAGTAGATTATGTTGTCCAACAGCTGCAATATTTGTTAAACTGTAGTAATTATATTATTTTGCTTGACACTCTATGTGGGCGGAGCAATACACAAGGATGAAGAGGATGTATGAGTGCTGTTATTGCAGAATATCTCACAACTATTAGCCAATCAGATTCAAGTATGTGAGCAATTCCAGCGTTATGGATGCGAAATTTGCAGTAAAAACTAAAAACATAAATTTACGTAGAAATTATATGTTAACATTAAATTGAAACTTTTGTTTATATTTTTCCGAAGAACTGACCACAAAGTTATGGAAGCATAAAAATATCAATCTGTAAACATGTTTTGTACTTTAAATGAGGAAAATAAAAATGAGTTATGGATGTGACCAAAAAAGCCTCGGCTTTACAGTATACAACATACTTTGTAAAAATTCTGTGAATTAAACTGCATAACTCAAAAGAAACAATTATAAGCAAAAGTATAAGAGTTGGCACTCTAAAAAAAATTAAAAAAATTATTGGCTATATATATTTTTTATATATATTTTCACATTTATGAGAAAAAAGTGTCCTTTTTTGGATGTACGTGTCTCCGTTATGAATGTGACAGATGTGAAATTGCCACTTGTGTGACTTTGGTAAATCAAATACATTAGTTTGAAAACACAGACGGAGACATTTTTGAGTATTTCTAAAGTACTGTAAATTTGGTTGGTTGGTTCCGTAATATGGTTGTTACAAATTGATTGAACATACAAAAAAATTAAGTTGTCCCAATTAAATCTCAAGAATTGTGTTGTTTCAGCTCATTTTAAATAAGTAGTTTATATATGCAAAAATATATATATTTTTGAGTGTTATATCATTTCATGTTGTATAACAGTGTCCTAATTACATGCAAAGAAATTCCATTAAAATGTTTGTATTTGATGTTATAACAAGTTTTTGTTCATGTTTTTGTCTAATACCGACATGCAAAATTTCATGCATTTCAATTTCAATGGTGTGTTTGAACACCATTTTATGTGACGTTTATTGCCATACTACTGAATGCAGCAGCAGATAGTTCACCTCAGATCTTTAAAATAAACTAACAAGCAAACAGTTCGAAAATTAAAGTCAACACTGTAACTCAGTGCAAATCAAAAACCTCAGTGACTCAGTTCATATACTTTTAATAATGTTAAATGTTATTAATCTATTTAATTTAATAATCTTACAATTTTGTTGAAGTGCAGGGGCTGATATTTAAATGAATGACTGGTATTTAAATGTTTCTATTGTGTCGCGTCACATTGTGGACAGCCAAATCAACCACACGTGTGGTCAGCCAAATCTCTTGTCACTGGAATTATATTGTGTCACAAGTAATTAGGATATGGTGTAATGGTTTTGGGTAGAGATAATTTAAGCTTCTAAAAGCCCAAACTGCAAATGTGTCATCAAACAAACTCATGCGTCGCCAGGGGGTTAATGCAGATAGATTGATGTGTTTTAATGATTAAAAAAAAATATTTCAAATTTTTACATTATAACCTCAAATCACTGCTGAATGTGGGTTCTCTGACTAAATGTATGATACATTGTGTAAGATGCATTTAAAAGGGAAGCTATGGGAATAGACGTGTCTCGCAGGAACCACTTACCACACAATTTATTAACACAGAAGATGACGACAAACAAGAAAACTAGTTGGCTCGGTAATACTGTATAACGTTATACAGTTTATTATCCTTAAAATGCAGCGTTCCCATGAGACATGTCTATTTCTGGAGCTTCCGCTAAAAAATGGCCACTCAACACAATTATTCAGCGTGGAAGAACCAGGAAAACTACTCAAATGTTTATCTGAAAGAAGAGAGACATTTACTGTACACCACAGATAGCTTGAGGGTGAGTAAATAAAGGGGTAGATTTCATTTTTGATTTTCAGATTTTTTTTTTTTTTTATTATTCATTTTAGACAAAATGTTTATTTGGATATGAACAGTGTTTTAAATGGAGACCAGGCACCGACTTGGGGTATCACATAGGATACAGTAATACAGGTTGCCTGGTAACATTGAGTTGCTGAATAAAGAAAATGAAAAAATGCAGTTTGCAATCGCTGTGGGAGGCAAAGTGTCAGTATTTTCTTTTTCTTTTTTTTTTTTGTAAACTATTACTTTAAAGTATTTTAGTCTATTGTTTTATTTTATGCATAAGAACATTTTCAAAAGATATTATATAGCAGTCCTCTCCTAATCTTTATTTAATATATTTTTAAATAAGTTTATTTCATTTATATATGTAATGTAATGTAATGTAATTTGTATTTATATAGCGCATTTTATTGTGTATGGCCATACACCCAAAGCGCTTCACAATATTGAGGGGGTGGGGGGGGGTCTCTCCACACCACCACCAGTGTGCAGCATCCACTTGGATGATGCGACGGTTGCCACAGGACAACGGCGCCAGTGCGCTCACCACACACCAGCTA
This sequence comes from Danio rerio, assembly GCF_052040795.2. Classification (NCBI taxonomy): domain Eukaryota; kingdom Metazoa; phylum Chordata; class Actinopteri; order Cypriniformes; family Danionidae; genus Danio; species Danio rerio. The sequence continues at coordinate 18,379,744 of NC_141037.1, forward strand.
TTGGTGGAGAGGAGAGACAGTGATAGAGCCAATTCGGTGGAAGGGGATGATTGGGAGGCCATGATCGTAAGAGCCGATAGAGGGACTTTGGCCAGGACACCGGGGTTATACCCCTGCTCTTTCACGAGAAGTGCCATGGGATTTTTAATGACCACAGAGAGTCAGGACCTCCGTTTAACGTCTCATCCGAAAGACGGCGCCCACTGACAGTTTTAGTGTCCCCTTCACTTTTACTGGGGCATTAGGACTCACACAGACCACAGGTTGAGCGCCCCCTGCTGGCCTCACTAACACCACTTCCAACAGCAACCTAGTGTTCCCTAGTGGTTTCCCATCCAGGTACTGACCAGGCTCAGCCCTGCTTAGCTTCAGTGAGTAACCGGTCTTGGGCTGCAGGGTGACATGGCTGTGACTTGTTAATATAAACAAAACAAAAAACTTTAAAATGGCAGATAGCAAACCTTAATTTTGACCAAACAGTCTCCATTCTTCAGCATCACATGAATTTCATAAATAGGTTTTAGCATATTGTATTTGTAGAAGTAGATTTTCTATAATATAATTCTACAAGATAAAAATTCAGTGCACAAGAATAGTATAATAGTTTTCAATGTTGGAAACAGTTATTAAATATTTTTTACAGAAATTATGACATTTTTTTGTTCAAGATAACTATTTTAGTAGTGACCTGTAAAATGTATAACATGGTCAATGTTTTCACTGTTGCATTCATTTATTTCATGCATTCCTGGAAAAAGTATATATAATGTTGTTGAATTTTTTGAGGATTATTCCAATGCGATCTCACAGGAATAAATTACTATTTTACATTTTTTGTAGAATTAGTTAATTCATAAAAAAACATGATTTTATAGCAAAATAATAATGGCCCACCCCTAACTCTGCCCACAGCTCAATCCATGACATAATTATTTAAAGATATACAACATAAATATATCATAACAATTCATACAGTGCATCATCTGAGCATAATATGTAATTGCAATAGTCACAAGGCAATATCAGGATTTCTACTGAGTTCATTATATGTTGTTGGTCATTTCATTCATTCATTTTTCTTCGGCTTAGTCCAGCATTTATTTTACACAGCCGATGACCTTCCACACTGTTGACTTAACTTAATATTTTAAGGCAACAAACTCCAGGACACTTCTGAGTTTACTCAACTTAAATCGAGTCAAGTGCAGTAACTGGGTTGAAAGTTGAGTCAACTCAAAAATGTCTTGAAGATTCTTGTCTTAAAATATAAGGTGAGTGAACTTTTTTTTTTTTTTTACACTGCAGACACAACCCAGTACTAAGAAACACCCATTTGCTCTTGCATTCACACATGCACTCATGCACTACAGCCAAATTTGTTCATCCATTCCGCTTATACCGCAACTGTGGGAGAAACCCTTAGCGGAGCACCCGGAGGAACCCCCCCTGAACACATGGAGAACATGCAAACTCCACACAGAAGTGCCAACTGGCCCAGCCGGGACTTGAATCAGTGACCTTCTTGCTGTGAGGCGACAGTGCTAACCACTGAGCCATCATGCTACACTTGGCCATTTTAATAAAAAAAAAAAAAAGATCAACCACATGTTGAACAGCATTGGTCATATCTCTGCCACAGAGCTAGTGATCCTCTCAGTATTTTCAATGTAATTTTGCTGGACACTGGTCTTATTGTCTTTAGTCCTCTAAGTGCCAATTGCTTTTGTCGGGGCCCACAAACACGATTCGGTCACTGATAAGTACTCATTTTTACAAAACAGTTTAACAGGTCAATTCTCTATAAATCTTAGCATTGTTCACAGGAATAGTATGAAAATTGCACAGCTCCACTGACTTCATTGAAAGTGCACTCAGTGCCCAATGAATCATTCAGTATGAAGTAAACACTTCACTTAGCATTGATGTGTTCCATTTTCAATGACACTTCTATTTACAGTCTGTTCAAAGCTTTGACTTTACATGCTTATCACCTGTCACTGCTAGTCCTCGATTGGTAAGCGCATGTGCATTGTTTCAGGGATGACATCATGTTAATCATTACAAAATGTGATAACAAAACAATTATATTACTCCTACTGATATGACCTTTAAAGAGAGGTTAACCGGAGTATTCCCTTAATGGCGGGAAATTTATGCATGCGATGTTTCAAATCCTTCCACTGCAGTACAAGCTAACCGAAAGGTTCAAATCCCACATGGAATGACAAACACGAGTCACTGCCCTTGTTCAAGACCTGTGCTTTCTCTAGTGACTTGATCGCAGTAGTAGCTCTTTTTTCAGTGCCAAGATAATAAATCATGAAGTTACAAAGGCCCCATTTACACCTGCTACAGTATTAAGATGCATTTTCATCAGCACGATCACAAGTGGTCGAAGCTTATAAGTATAGTTCACTCAAAAACTTAAAATTATGAGGCCTTTATAAAACATTTAGAAAGTATTTACAAAGCATAAATTGTCCTCACTTTAGAGTAGGTCACAAAACTGGATGAAGTTGCAATAATAAATAATTTATTAACATATAAACTAACTATTATATGTCTGAATAATAAGATGGATAAATGCTCACTTGAAGAGTTTATTAATCATTTAATTACACATACTGAATGGTCCTTAAAAACACCAACTAATACTAAATAACTGGTTTGTAAATAATGCAGTAATTTATTAATGAAAAATAAATCATTAACAAAATATGAAAAGACAATCATTAAGCATATTATAAGATAGAAGTCAAGAAAACAGCATTTGTAGCTGTATTTATAAACTGCTTACTAGTGTCTATTATTAATGCTTAACAAATAATGAATTAACTATTTGCTTATTGAATTATTGTAATTATAAAGTGTTACTGAAATTTTGCAAGATTCCTGACTCATTCAAAGTGCAGAAAGGTACCAAGAATCTTCCTCAAAACAGACCAATTGCCACCAGTGGTTTAATTAAAATGTTATCAAGCTACAAATAATCCGTCTGTGTCCACATAAAATAAAAATAAAGGCTTTACTTATCTCAGTATATAGTGTCAGTATACTGAGTATGTTGATGAGCACTAAAATATTTATGATTAATTAGTCCTGAAAGCAAATGTTTTAGCTCATTGTAACTTCCTTAACAAATTCAGTCATGCTCTAACTCAATTTTATAAGTCACACAAGCTGTTTTAATTCAGTTTAACATAAGTTCAAAGTACTAATAAAGTTAATTTGATTCAGCTTAAAAAATTAAGGCAACCAGGATTGTTTTAGAGTGAACCTATTGCCTTAAAAGCAACAAGTTGATTTTACTTCTAAAAAAGTCAGTACTTAACTTAAATTTTATTATAATGCACAAAGTTTGTTTACTTAATAGTTATAAGGCAACGGGCTTACTCTCTTTTTTTTAAGTAAAGTTAATGTATCGCCTTTTTACAGTGCATGATCATTAAGCTACAAGATTCCTTTTGTGATCATATGAAATAAAAACAATTACTAATATTTTAAATGATTTCATTATTATCACTTTAATGAATACTTTATTCTTTATTTTTTTAAAAGATTTTTTTTTTATTCGCCGTTGTGATATCATTAATATCATTTAAGATTTTTATACTAATAGTTTTTATAACAATTCAAAAAAAATGTAAATCAAACTTTGATACATCACTTTCTTTTGTTCATATCTCGGACAGTTTTACCTATTAAAGTTTATTAAACTATTAATGACAAAAGAGCATGGGTTGCTCTACAGATATATATGTTTTATTATGGCAAAACTAAAAGCAAAAAAAAGCACACTTACTAAAAAATACTGATGTTTTTAGATTTAGCCCGCTCTACAATTTACACATTACTGTCTGGCTAGTTTCTGTACTTAGGCTTAAAGGACAATACTGGTCCATCATTTCTGACCATTATCACCAATAAAGCCAAGAAAAACAGGCCATCAGTATATTGTAAACTGATAGGGTCAAAAATTTCTTTCCAGTTATCAAAGAAATTGTTTCTTAATTTTTCTTAATTGTTCCTTAATTATAGTTTTGTAACTATTAAATTGTTTTTAATTTAAAATTGTAATACATACATCGGTGTAAAACCTAGGACTGGTGGAAAAACATATTCTGAATTGTGTATCTGGGTCTCCACTTTTGCCATGGCCTGTTTTGGCTTTAACAAACTTACTGTAGCCCTCAGGTTTTTCTAAACCTTTTAACAAAAGCTTTGCTGTTGCAATTTCTAGCCAAGCATTATTGATCATTAGGTTATCTCTATGATCACGGATAATAAAGATGTCTGTTCAGTCGTATCTGTTTCAGACAAAATCTCTTTTTCATACTTAACTCAAATCAAACGATGCACCGCACACACTGTTCGCTCAGCCAAAAACATGTCGCACGCACCCAAAGCAAACCTCTGCAAACTCCGCAATGACGTCACATTCGCTGCGCGAACTCTGGCGAACTAGCAGACAAGTATAAAGCAGACTTAACACTTAAAAATATGTGTAAATGGGGCTTTAAATATTTTGATCTCGTTTACCTTTGAGCACACCCAAAGGGATATTCAGTCAGATTGCTTTCACAGCAATGAATAAATACAAACAGCTACAAATGACCACCTAAATCCCTACTAAGTAAAGATGTGATTATTAAGAGACATGTTGGGAGATATTTTATCAAGCTTTTACTGTTTTGTACTAGAACACACAGATTATGATTGAAACTGCAGATGCCATTCATTTTCTTTTCTTTCACTTGCTTCACTTATTCATGCATTGCACCATTAAGTGGCAAAATAAGAGGGACAGATCTCTGTGAAAACTGAACACAAGTGGCCACAAGAGATGCGTCTGAACACATCTTAATACCTGATGGAAATTGTAATGTGTCCCGACTGACCACTTGTGACCGGATCATTGAAAATGCATGCAAAGACCAAGTGGAGAGCCAATTTTACTCACTCACTCACTTTCCTTTGGCTTATTCCCTGCATTATCAGGAGAGTTTCCGGGTAGGCTAAATTGTCCGTAGTGTATGAGTGTGAATGAGTGTGTATGGATTTTTCCCAGAGATGGGTTGCAGCTGGAAGGGCATCCGCTGCATAAAACATATGCTGCATCCGCTGCATAAAACATATGCTGGATGAGTTGGCGGTTCATTCCACTGTGGTGACCCCAGATTATTAAAGGGACTAAGCCGGAAAAAAAAATGAACGAATGAATGATATATGGCAGTGAAACCTTTTTATCTCCATCGATTGGTCAACGCATGATACTTTTACTATGAACCGGGGATGGGTTGCTAGTTCGTAAGTTAATAGGCGAACATTAACCATTTTCTCAGAGGATGAAGAGCTGACTTGCTGTAACTCTGACACAAGTTTTATTTATGGAGAAAATTACAAAAGCACAACAGTGTTTGAATGTTCTGTGTTTGTCTGAGATAATTAGCCTGCTGAAATGTGTATATTCTATACAAAATATGAAGCTGATTGGTCAATTCTTGTCATTTGACTCGCAGTGCGCTCGCGGCATTCATTCAACTAGGTGTATATAGTTGTACGTGCAAGCCACACACCTCTATCTCCAGCAGTTGATCTTTGTGCAAATACATGGTGGATTTGACTGATTTGTTGACAATTGACAATATATTTTTATTAAACCACAAGAATTACCATATTTTATCTATAACCTACTGAAAAAAATGTTTATAGTTACTATATACTATATAGTTACTATATAGTTACTATAGTACCTTTTAGTTACTAGTTCTATTGGATTGCGACCCCTGAGGTAATTACATTATAATAAAGACACCGCAATAGCGTCAGATGCAGCAGATTGATTTTAAAATACCAGGTTAAACTTTGTGGCACATTTACAGCACTGATATACATAAAATAATAAATAAATAAATGAAGAATAGACTTGGGTCTACTGGTGTGTGTGCGCCATTGCATGCAAAGTTTCTGTATTTATAACCACCTCAGAACCTCAGAGGATATTGGGGGTCCCGAGTCACTGGCATTGTTATTTTGGGGGTCGCGGGCTAAAAAGTTTGGGAACCACTGTTATGTGGTATAGTATCGTATTGCATTCTGATTCCAGTCATACCAGCACAACCAGTGTATCTGGAATCCACAACTTGATCAGAAACTAACGAACGTGTATGTTTTAGTGAATCGAAAATACAAAAGCTCAACCCCCACTGTCTGATTCATGAACAAATTATTCTTCTGAGTCATAGTCTGTCACTACTGAACAATTTAATGCATTTTTGATTGAGTAAGGTCTATAATAATGAGTCTTATGACCATTTTCTTTCATATTTCAACAAGACAGGTTTCCAGTGTGAATCGCTCTGGAAAAAAAACCTGTTCTATATAATTTACCAGATCAATCAAGACACCATTTTTCATTCACAAGCAAAATAGACAACTGCAATATACAGCACCCATTTAGCTATGATTACAGTTCTGTTTATATATATAGTCACAGGTAGAAAAAACTACAAAAATTTAACGAATATTCCAAGTGACTGTAGACAATCCTCTTTTTGAAGAGACAGATGTCACAAAATGCTGTGCACATATTTAAGGGGCGTTCCACCAGCCTATTTACCTTGCTTTAGCTCTAAAATGAGAGAAAGACAGTTTTTGGAGGTGGAACCCTTTTTTTTTTTTTCAATTAGAGCGAAATGAGTGGAGCTATTATCACAATGCGACAGGCCTCGCCACTTTCCAATAGGTCCTTTGATTGCCATGGAAACCAGCTATCATTGTCATGACCACCTCTGGTGCTACATGTAATTTTCGGTGTGTGAGGGGCACTGATAATGCACAATCAACAGCTAGGAGAGGAAGGCATCATGGCCAATCCGGGAGTGTCTGGCACCAGACCTGCCAGCGAGAAAGTCTCTATGGGGGACAGATTGGACTGCCGCAGAATGAAGCTACTCTTCTCAATGCGGGCTATGAACTTGTTTCCGAATGCAATTTCACTGCTGGAACTGACATTTTCTTTACCTTGAGAGTTTAAATGATGGAGCGGATCATGGCAGGCAGGACGAGACCAACAAGAGCCACTCGCCAAATTTAAATGCGTCTTTCTCCCAAAAGAGGCACGCGCTGAGAAGCTGTACTGTAGCGTTCTTGTTTCTTTATCTTTCGCTCCCTCTGCGTCTATACCGAGCTGTCTGTCACTGATTTACCTATTGTGTTCTTCCCCTTTTAGATCCCGCTAGACGCGCTCTTCCTATTTCTTCTGTCTCTATCTTCTGCTTTCTACCGCAAACCTGGAGAACATCCAATCCTCAGTCGCTCGGCATCCTCATCTATTCTCATCTTCTATTATGTCGGTGTATATCCTCATTTCCATACGTGCGTGGCAGATAAAGACGTCTAAACTGAAAGTGACACTTCAGCGTCAAAACTTTCAGCTATTTAGAGGAATTTAAACTCTCATATTTGTTTGTATAAGCTGTTTTATGTATGATAGGTGTCATCTGCATGCTTTACCAAATGATACTCCACAGATGGTGAAAAGAGGGCAGAGCTCAGCTCACAGGTGAAACATGCAACACTATAGTTTAACACCAGAAAGACATAAATAGCAGCTCCTTCCTTTATTTTTTTATATCTATACTTGTTTGGGGTTTTTTTTTTTTCTTTCTCTGAAGGTTTTTTAAAAACTACATAAATAGAGAAGCTTTTTATATTGGTTGCCAGAATGGTGATTTTAATCATGTAATCGTTATCAAATTTATCGTTATTAAAAATGTATTTTCATCAAACCAATAACAAAATGATTGTACATATTTATTACAGCTGATAATAATAATAATAATAATAATAATAATAATAATAATAATTTCCATCATGGCTCAGTGGTTAAAAATGATGTTTCACAGCAAGAAGGTCACTGGATTGAGTCCCAGCTGGGTCAATTGGCATTTCTGTGTGGACTTTGAATGTTATCCCCATGTTGGCGTGGGTTTCCTCCGGGTGCTATGGTTTCCCCCACAGTGCAAAGACCTGTGTTATAGGTGAATTGAATAAACTAAATTAGCCATAATGTATTAGTGCATACTTGGTGCATAAGTTGGTGGTTTTTCCACTATGGCGAACCCTAATGAATAAAGGAACTAAGTTGAAGGAAAATGAATAAACGAATGAATGATTTCCACCAGGTAAACCAGAGTTTCATTATGATATATTGCAAAATTTAATTTAACACTGTAAAGATTTTGCTAATGGAACACAGGATTGCAATTTGTAAATCATTTTGCCAAATCAAAGATTTAAATGCAACAGTTTCCTTGCTTTCTGAAGTTTTAGTTTTTAAAATAAAAGATAACCTAATTGTTAGTTGTTGTTTTTTTTCATAATCAGGTTCAGAACAATTGACATTAAAATATGAAGGTTTACAATTACCAGCCTATATTGTTACCCACTTATAAATAGATAATAGTTATTAATAAGTTAATAATTATCAGTATCAGCCAAAAATTCTGATGTATTAATATGATTTTGATTTTGAGAATACACTCAAAAAAAATTTAACTGCTGTTTGTTCAAACTACTTATTTAAAATAAGCTGAAACAACAATTATTGAGTTTTTTTTAGACAGCCTATTTGTTTTATGGTAATTTTTTAATCTTATAATTGTTATATTTTAATCCACTTAATTTTGTATAAATCAAAGAGTTAACTTAATTCCTTCATGTTGTCTCAACACAAATCGATTGTGTGGAACCCAGTATTATTTAACAGTATGATTTTAGATTTTAGAGTTTACATTTTAGACACTGTTGTGTTTTTTTTTTTTTTATTTAGCCAACAAAAATAATTCCAGACAGTGAGAGAAGAACAATTGTGCATCTTAGAGCAACGATACAGCGTTTTGTACTTGAATTAGTCCTACTGTAAATACAGTGCTTGCTTCCAGAATCGAATATTTTGATACTGTATTGAAGGTAAAACCAAACAAAAAAAGATCTGACAAAAAAAATAAATAAATTCACAGTACTCAGAAAACAACAGTCACAAACTACGCAGATTATATCTTCACTAAAAGCCACAAAAAGGACAAAAATAAATAAATAAAATAAGTCTTTCTTTAGAAGACAAAAAATAAAAAAATAGGACATATTGAGAAATTTCCTTGCTCTGTTATGCATAGTTTGGGAAATATTTGATAATAATAATAATAATAATAATAATAATAATAATAATAATAATAATAATAATAATAGTAATAATAATAATAATAATAATAATAATAATAAATTCACATGAGGGTTAATTTCCATAACAAAATTAAAAAATACATATTTTCTTTCAGCATTTCTCCTCTAGATTTCATCACTGTTTGCTTCATCCTTACTTCATTTTCTTGTTTGTCCCTTCCTTCCAGCAGCGTGTAACACCTGCATTTTCTCTGGTTGTTGTTGGTTAATTTCATGTATTTTAGGGAAGATGAGAGGGCAGTCCATGGAAACAGCTAAATTGTTTCCTGAGCACTGGTGTGAACGCTTTCGAACAGACCACCCAAATATGTGAGCCATTGGTAATTACGTGGTTTATCTGTTCAGATCTTGGCTTCTCCAAAGAGAAAGACAAATAACCCACTGGAACAAACAATAGGATAAGACAAAAGCTGAGGTTGGAGCAAGAACAGATGCATTTCGTTATGTGCTAAAACTCAACGGTGCCTTCAGAACTGAATGTAATATAGCAATAACAAATTGTGTGAGGCAATTGTAATATTTTTATGCAATTTTGTATTTACAATTAACAAAAAACTAGGTAAGTGCAATGGTATAACTACGAAAGGGACCTATTATGCCCTTTTTTACAAGACATAAATTAGGTTTCTGTTATCTGAGTTTGTACTCTGTAAAAAAGTGAAAAGTAATTACTCCAGTATGTTACATCTACATGAATTAATTAGCTTCCACCAAATTTATTATGGTTTTCGATAATAAATAAGTTGGAAAAACTAAATTGTTTTAGGTATAAAAAGTTGAAGTAATTTATTTAACTTGATCCAATATATGGCTTTGTTTCAGTGTGTGTATCACTCAGAGCTGCTTATAATCATGAGGAAGAAATTGTTACATTAGAAATAATGTTGTACAAAGGGAGATTAAATGTCAATCAAATTTCTGCAGACTGTTTGAATGTGATAATAAAAAAATAAACATACCTATAATTACACCCTTCTACATAAAGCCTGGTTTATACTTCTGCGTCAAGTGACCGGCGTAACTCACGACGCAGGCAACGCGTGTAGCTGTGCATTTATACTTCTGCGCGCTGTCTCTGTTGGTCTGCATTAACACTTCCGAAACGCTAGTTGGCAGTGAAGTGTAAATGTTTCTCTGTGTCGAGTTTCTTCGCTTCTGTTTTGCGTTTCCTGAACACTTCCTGGTTGTACAAGTGACTCAAACTCGCTCATTTTGAGGCAGGAACCAGCAGACGTGCAACAGCTTTAACTATGAGGTAAACACAAAACAAAAATTTTCATCCGGAGCTCCTTCATGGGACTAAACACTTGTAAACAATCGCTACATTGGGTTCGCGGCATTCGCGCGGCTCTCGGTCCCGCCCCGACTCGTCAGCGCTACCAAGCCAACCAATCACAGAGCTTGCGCTACGCGTTGTTGCGACGTGTAGTTACATTTTTTGAGAGGTGCACGTTAGTGACGGCGACGGCCACGGCGAAGGGCTATGCGTCAGCGCCGTAGCATACGACGGTGTTTGACGCAGAAGTATAAATCAGCCTTTACTTTGCTGGCTATATTTACACAAACTACCACATAACTGTGCTTAAACCCTTTATAAAAAAAGTTTTTTTGCATAATAGGTCCTCTTTTATACATGTAAAATCAGCTAGGCTTGATCAAAATGTGAGAAAATAAATTTATTTAATCTAGTTTTGGATTAACAGTGTATTCTTGTATGGTTTTTGGAATTGTCATTTAATTTGAAACTCTAGCAGCCCAGGTGTGAGATATTAAACCTTGTGCCTTGAGATATTACCTTGGCAGATGCCAAAGTAATGCAAACAGGGTCTCAATGAATGTGCTTTGTCTTTGTGGGTCCATTCAGGCTGAAGAAACTCTTTTGTTGATAAACTTGTCTGGCCAGTGTCTGAACAGGGTCTGTAACTATCTACCACATTTGCATGCAACCCAGGCTCATTCTGATTACGAACCCATATATACATTTCTAGAGTGCCAAATAAGTCACAGGAGCTACGTTTTTGTTTTTGCAAATCCGCCAGAGACTGTTGTGTATGCTTTTTGAGATCTCAAGTTTCTCTCGAGAGTGCCATTTGTGCCTAATGCTCTCATGTAAATCCACCAGAGGCCGCTGTCGACTGACTGACTGATTCCCCCACCCACCCACTTCCCTAAACCCAATTGACAGTGTTTTTAAAAAAAAAAAAAATTCCAAAAAAGAAAAGTACTCACGGCAGCCTGATTTTTACCATGTTTTCAGATTTTACCACATTCTCACCCTGTTATTTACTTTTATTACTCTCACCATGTTTATTTTATTTTTAGGCTTTTGTCTTACCTGCTTTCTGGAACCATTCTTTACTGGACTCGAACCCTGTCATCACTGCCAACTCTGCTCTAGCGAGCAGAGCGAGCCACTGGGCAAACAGGTAACAGCGGAGAAGGCACACAGAGGTAAGCGTGAAAGGGAGCAGCATCATACCACCCAGTAACAATTGTTTTAAAGATAAAATGCAGCCATACGTTCCTCTGGATACATAATTCGCGATCTCCAAAAACATATATAGGGCTACATGTTCAGAATGAGTCTACAGTATGTTGTTTGCATGGCTTGTTTAGGCACCTCCACCTTAACACTGGCCCTTCCTAAAACATATTATACACAGGACAACTCCTATACACTTTTGCAGACTCATTTGGACTTCTTGAAGATGACTGACTGCTGATAAGATTTACAACTAGATTTTATACCACATTTTTGTAAAGAAAAAATGGGAAATAATTACTTTAAGCTACAGGATGCATTAACAGATAAAGAGTGACAGTAAACTCTGAAGAAAAATACTGAAGAAAAAAGAAGAAGAAAAGAGAGAATGACTGAGATAGATGTTAGAATTGAAAATATGCATTGATTTATGATCAATCTGATTCAATTGTTTAATATTTCAATAGAATTTTTTTAGCCACAAAACCTGCACTCCAAAGCAACATTCCATTTTAATGAAATATATATTGGGCATAAGGGACTAGAAGTTGTCCATGTTCAGTCCATATCCATAAGCTAATTTCAGAAGTGACCTAAGTTAAAACTTTCCCAACTTCATTTTCCAAATGGAAGTTTTTACCTCTGGCTCAAACAGAATGATCTCTAAGTGCAATTCCTAGTTAAGCTCCTGCGCACAATCACGCCTAGAACTCAAGCATCTGTGAAGCTTTCTAAATTTCATGAGCAGAAGACAAGTTTAGGCTTTTAAGAACTGTAATCCACTTATGGTTTGCACACGTTTCCTCACGCCGGCTGCTCTGAGGGAAAATGCTCGCTTTAAAGGATTCTATTGTTAAAGATGAGTGAAGCACTACAAATATGTGCATTGAATAAAGCATGCGACTAATAATGCAGAAGAGCTGCCACAGGATTCCTTATACTGTAGGACTACCCCAGAGAAATAGTCCGTCACACAGAAATGATGTACTAAGAACAGCACTTGAGTATTTGCTAAAGTTTTGCATACAGTCAACATTATCACAACCACATTCACATGGATCTGCAAAATAAACTAAAAAAAAAAAAATAAGTGTAGGCCTACCCAAAAAGCCTGCCCGATTTCATCTGAAAACATAATGAAAATGTATTTTACATATTCTCAAAAAATGTCTGTGTAATTTATATGGTTTCATTTATATGAAATCTTACAATTTTAAAAGGAGGTGTGGCCCCAAATCCCACCCTTAAAGCCAACCGTCATTGGGGAATGAGCCAAATATAAATGAAATTGCACCAATTCATGCACTGTAAAACCCAAAAGATTAAGGTAACTCGAACCATTTGAGGAAAGCGATTGCAACAAACCATTTAAGATCAAAAACTAATCCTAATGAGTACTGTGAACTTAATCCATATGAGTAAATGAAGCATTTTGAGCACAGTAAAAACCAATACATGAAGAGAACTTAAACCAACTGAGTACTGTAAAACCCAATCAGTTAAGGCAACTCAAATTATTTGAGGAAACCGATTGCTACAAATCATTTGAGTTAAAAAACTAATCTATATGAGTACTGTGAACTTATTTCATATAAGTTGAAGTAATGAGGTATTTAATTAACTCATTACTTTCAACACTGAGTTATATAAATATATGATTTCACATAAGTAGTATAAACTTTCTGTAAACTTTGAGTTAATTACACTCATTTTGTTTGATAAAGTTGACTGTTGGGTTTTACAGTGTACAAATTAGCCACTAAATAAAAAAGTTATGCATTGGAAATGCTGTTTGTTGTGTGCCAAGTCACTGTATACAGTACATCCAACTTGCAAACACATGAACATAATGTTTTAAAATATAGCAACCTTTAGTTTAAATTCTAATTTCAAATGATTTATTATTTTAAATTGCAGATAAATAAAAGAAATAAACCAAAAATATATAAATCCCAAAAAAATCTATCAATATTATTCCATAAAATCTGCCAGTGAGGTGTAGCGTTACATCATGTTTAAAGTCCACATCTAAAGTCTATACGTTAAACACAGTGCATATAAAGCAAATATGTTTAATTCTAAATAGTATAGCAAACAACACTATCTGAAGAGAGAAAAAAAAGTTTTTACATGCAAAAAAAAAACTGTGTTTAAAAATAATGATGTAAATTGTAAGCATTAAATGCTAAAACCTGTTAGATGTTGTTAAATTTACAGTATATAATGTTTAGTCTGTATCACTTCGGAATAATGTTCCAGTAGTTTTTTTTAATGTATTTACTAGCATTAAGTATGAATAATCTTGTGAATAACTTATTAATCATAATTCAACATTAACTAATGCGTCATTAAAATCCAAAGTTGTGCTTGTTAACGTTAGTTAATGCACAGTGAGTTAACATTAACTAAGATGATTTATTCATTCATTCATTCATTTTCTTGTCGGCTTAGTCCCTTTATTAATCCGGGATCGCCACAGCGGAATGAACCGCCAACTTATCCAGCAAGTTTTTACGCAGCGGATGCCCTTCCAGCCGCAACCCATCTCTGGGAACTAAGGTGATTTAAATTAATGTAAATAACATTTACTAACATTAATAACGTTGATTAAATACTGTAATTAGTATATTACTAATTGTTTGTTCATGTCAGTAAATACATGAACTAATGGACTTTTATTTTAAAATGTGTTACCGTTTAGTCTGCATAACACACAAACACACACATCATAAAGTCCTGTATGTACAGAAACTCAAAAGGCAGGGAAAAAATAATAGCCAGGAATCCCCAATAATAGCGAAAGCACAGTCATTTGTTTAAATTTGCCATCTATTGAAAAGAGGCATCCTGGTGTTCACAATCCACTCGGCACACAGATAAAACTTGACAAAATCCACAAGTGTTTTGACAGATTTGAGAAGCTCCACTGCACTCGAAGCATTTCCCCGAAATGAGCTTTTGCCACCACTGCCCCATGCTTCATTTCCATCCCTACAGTAACCCTTTAGTCTAAATTTACCACCACAGATTTTCTGTCACTCTTTATTCTTTTTTTAATTTCCTTTCAGTTTCATACAGCGTTCGGCTCTTACAGGAGCTCACAACCATTTCTCTTCCTGTTAGTCAAGCGTAATGTGACGCTCCATATTTTGTACAGGTTACGGCGGCCAAATTATCACCCAATAATTCTTAATAATTTCAATAATAATATGTAACCATTTGAATTGCCACAGTAGAGTCATAAAATAACGCCCCAGGACTCGAGCTCCAATTCATTTTCTCTCTCCATGTGGCTGACAATGATTCATTATTGGGCTTAATGCAGTGCGCAAGGAAATGGAAAGCACACGCTCCGGTTAATTGGAAGCTTTGTTGCTACGATAAGGATTGCATGAAAGGCGGTTAATATCAAAATCTGCTATCTGTAAACAAACGCTCCAAAACATGGCACTAAAGGATAATGAATTAATGCAAATTTGTTTTTATTATGATCTAGAAAACACAGTATTAGTGGTATCCTAAGAATGAGTTCATCTGATTTAAAAAGAAAATCTGTGCAGTCAGATCATTCACTGGAGGTCTTTCAGTCTCCCTATCTAGAATAGATATATCTTTATTTGTTCCACGGTGGGGATTTTTTGCAGTTTTTTTTTTCATCCCACCATTAAATAGTATATAAAAAAGAATGAAATAAAATAACAATACTTAAATACTACTTTATGAATTTCATTGTTCAATAATTTATTTTGTAATGATTGTATTGTATTGTTAGTTTTATTAATGTATTCCATTAAATAAAATAAAATAAATCTACAAAAATCCTTTTGTACGCATTAAAAGTGTCCAAGAAGATGTCCAAAATCTATACATGCAATGACTCAGAGACTTTTTATGACTGCATGTCACTAATGTGAAAATGAAGGATGTCAACTGTATGATGACTGAAATCACCAAACAGCCTTAAACAATCACTAAATGGAACAAATTAAGAATGGAGGTAAGGGTCCAATGAAGAAAGGACTGAACAAGAAATGGAAGGAAAGAAAGACCAAATTAATAAAGTAAGGATTCAAGGAAGGACTGAACAAACTCAGGAAGGAATGAACGAATGAAAAAAAAAAAAAAACCTAATGAAATACCTAATACTCAATACTCTTGAGTACTTTTAAAAGAGCTACTTTTTACTCAAATTTTAAGCAATATTTACAACAGAAACTTCAACTCAACTCGCACTACATTTTTGGGCAAGTACGGGTACTTTTACTTGAGTTTTTTCAGTACTTTTTCCACCACTGGCTATAGGTAAATTAAATGAACTAAATTGGTCATAGTGTATGAGTGTGTGTGTGTGTGTGTGTGTGTGTGTGTGTGTGTGTGTGTGTGTGTGTGTGTGTGTGTGTGTGTGTGTGTGTGTGTGTGTGTGAACGTAGTAGTGAAGGGGTGTTTCCCAGTTCTGGATTGTGGCTGGAAGAGCATGCGCTGCGTAAAACATATGCGAGAATAGTAGGTGGTTCATTCTACTGTGGCAACCCCTGATAAATAAGAAAAAAAGAATGAAAAATCAAATATTATGTTATTGCTGTTGTTGTTATTATTATTATTATTATTATTATTATTATTATTAATTGAATGTCAACTACTAGGATTGATTCCTTAAGATGTGTATCTTTGTGTATCTTTAAAAATCCCTCATTATACTTCTATACTTCTATACTGTATTAATAGTTCTATACTGTTTCATTACAGAATACAAAGTATACTACAATTTAACTTACAGACACCTTTTCCTACAAATTAACATTATTGTTAATTATTAATCCTTAACTACTTTAGCTAAGAACATTGCATTTACACAAAAGTACAATGATTTATTATTCCAAAAAACTTAATTTTTTATGATGCAGCCACTTTTAAATGATGCAAGTCATGTTAGATAAAGAATGTGTTTATAGCTCTACCCAGAGACTCAACACATCAGGAGAGGATTCAGACAATCATCTATTCTTTTGTCACTGCTTCACAAACAATAAAAACTTAGAAGAAAGGGGGGAAATCTGGCCTTTTAGACGTGCTCGATTCAAGCGGCCACTTAGTCTGTGCAGGTTGTGGATGCGGCGAGAGCTGAAGCTTGGTGACCTGTGAAGTCAGAGAGCAGTGAAGGCAGATTAAAGCTAATGGTCCCGATGACTGACTCCCTCACTGCCACTGTCAGCACAGCACAGCACCGCACCGGCCGATTTCAAGGACAAACCCAGATCCGGGAGATTTAAGGAAAGCCAAACAGTGGACAACAGCACCGCATCAGGACACGCTTGACTGCAGAGCCACGGGCTTTCACCGCAGGCTGATTTTCTGCATTGATTTATGCAGTGGAGTGGCATCATTTAGCTATATATAGATAATATAGAAAAAAAGTAAATTCTTGCAAATTGGCTTAATGGAAGTATACAGAATATGAGAAAAATAAGCTTTAATAGCTTAATGCACATAAATGTACCATAAAAAAATAGAAAAATGGACTTTAAGATATATATGTGATCACATTTTTTTCTTTCAGAAAAAGTCTTAATTGTTTTATTTCGGCTGGAATAAAAGCAGTTTTCAATTTTTTTTAAATATTTCAAAGGTCAAAATCATTAGTCCCTTTTAGCTATATATATATTTAATTAGGCCTTTAAAAGGCACTTTAAGCTGTATAAAAGTGTCTTGAAAAATATCTAGTCAGATATTAAATTACTGTCATCATGGTAAAGATAAAATAAATCAGTTATTAGAAATGAGTGATTAAAACTATTATGTTTAGAAATGTGTTAAAAAAAATCTTCTCTCTGTTAAACAGAAATTGGGGGAAACAATAACAAAGGGGGCTAATAATTTAGGGAGGTAATAATTCTGACTTAAACTGTATACTAAAAAAAAAAAATATATATATATATATATATATATATATATATATATATATATATATATATATATATATATATATATATATAGGCAAGGCAAGGCAAGGCAAGTTTATTCATATAGCACATTTCATACACAGTGGCAATTCAAAGTGCTTTACATAAACAGGAATAAAAAAGACAAGTTTAGGAAAATAAAATGCAGACAATAAAAATTATTAAAAACAGATAAAAACAAATTAAAATGAGTTAAAATAGGTTATAAAAGAATGAAAAAGAAAACGAAAAACATAATAGTGCGATCTGTCGGACGCAGCACAGTGCTCATTCAGTAAAGGCACAGCTAAACAGATGTGTTTTCAGTCTTGATTTGAATGTGCCTAATGTTGGAGCACATCTGATCATTTCTGGAAGCTGATTCCAGCAGCAAGGGGCGTAGTGGCTGAAGGCAGATTCACCCTGCTTAGACTGAACTCTTGGAACTTCTAGTTTATATGATCCTAAAGATCTGAGTGATCTGTTAGGTTTGTATTCAGTGAGCATATCTGTAATGTATTGAGGTCCTTGGCCATTTAGTGATTTATAGACCAGTAATAATACTTTAAAATCTATTCTGAATGTAACTGGCAGCCAGTGTAGAGACCTGAGGACAGGTGTGATGTGCTTGTTGTTTAGAAGTGCTAACTTAACAGTTTTAGTCGTTTTCACTACAGAAGTCTCAGATATACATTTAATAGACACCAGATTTGAATGATTTGCTATACGGTCTGAAAGAGTCTTTGGTTTTCTGTCACGTAATAAGACACATATCTGCGTAGAGAAAGCTACAGACACACTGGGTTCCTGCTTGTTCTGTAAACATCTGATAAAGACACTGTTACCTAAGCAGGCCCCCGAGACACATCAATGGCAGTTTTTAAGTTCACCAGCTAAAGATGAGGTGTTTTTTGGGACCTGGCGCTGTCGCAAAGACCTGAGGCCTTTCCTAGGTGTAGGGCGAGGTGGGCTTAGAGATGGGCGTGTGGCTTGCTGACTTTTGGTTGCTAACTGGGGGCTAGCAGCAATGGAGTGTGAGAGTTTAGTTCCAGCACACACCAGTTCCTCCATCTTTTTTGAAAAATCCAAGAGAGGCGAGCAAGATGACAATGAGAACGTGTCCGGTGACAGAGGCTGTGGGTCTGGGGTTTCTGGCTGCTGAGATATGTTTACCTGGCTGTTTTCCTGGGGATCATCAATGAGTGCTGAGACTTGATGCTGTTCTGATGCATCACAGTCTGCCTGTGTTGAGCTCAGTGTGCAGGGCGCAGACGGCAGTTTGTCCGTTATCGGCGGTTGTTGTGGCTGCGTGGTGTTATCTCTGTCCTTGTAGGATGCGTCAGCCACAAGTCCACTCAGGAGCTGATTTGAAGTCCTGTGGTCATCCGGACATTTGCTAGGTGTGTGTGTGTCATTCAGTTCAGTGGCATACACAGCTGATGTATATATATGTTTGTGTGTGTGTGTGTGTGTGTGTGTGTACATACATACATACATACATATATATATATATATATATATATATATATATATATATATATATATATATATATACATATATATATATATATATATATATATATATATATATATATATATATATATATATACATATATATATATATATATATATATACATACATACATACATACATACATACATATATATATATATATATATATATATATATATATATATATATATATATATATATATATAAATATATATATATATATATATATATATATATATACATACATACATACATATACATACATACATATATATATATATATATATATATATATATATATATATATATGTGTGTGTGTGTGTGTGTGTGTGTGTGTGTGTGTGTGTGTGTATGTATATATATATATATATATATATATATAGTTTTTTTTATTCTAAAAGCAATCCCTGTATTAGCAGCTTTATTCTAGAGTGAAATGTAATGGTTTCCATTGCATTGTTTTGAACAGTATCTGCAGCCAGCGTCTTGCATAAAAACAAATAGAAAGAAACAGAATCCCCAACACACAAACATGCACATTTAGAAATCCAGCTTAAATATTTCATACCTGCTGTCAATAATGAATAGCAGAACTGTAAATCATGAATCATGCATTACACCCATGCACACTTACAAAACACACGAGTGCTGCGTGTGATAAAATGAGCCACATGTGGCACCCAGGAAACACGTTCTGTCCCACAGCGACCGTCCCATAATACCCAGCTCCGAGCCACCCTTTGCTCTCCATCGGGATCACACAGATTAAAACGCAGCGCTCTGGCCTATATGAATATTACATTTCCTGTCTATAATTCAATGTATCAGTGCCAAACAGCTGGGGAAAGAGTGTGCCAATATTAGTGAACATCCCCTCAGCGCTGGAGCGGCTTAATTTTTCATAGCCCAGAGAGCTGAAAGTCAGAGAAGTGCACAAGTACAATGTGATGCACCATACTGTATGCATTCAATAAACATATGGCATGCGAGCAAGAACGTTTCGAGGCTCGTCTTCACTCGGGTTCCTCTCAGCTCTGTGTTTTTTTCGCTCGGCCTATAGGGATTGTGTCTGCTGGAGTTTCTCTGCCGGTGTCTGGTGTAAACTGGCCTCTGGGCAAACCTTGAGCACTGGCCAAATCTTCTCCTGCAACACTGCAATACTGCTAAAAGCTGCTCTTGCATAACCGCGCTCTTTGCTGCCTCTAAAAAAGATGTCTGGCTTCCAACAAAATGGCTGTTTTGAATATTTAGTCTGCATAACAGTATATGTTTATAACCCAAGTTCTTATTCCCTTTAAAAATGGCTTTACAGCATTTCATTGTCAAAATAATGAATTGAAATAATTATATATGCACTGAAAATTCCGGGGTGTGACAAAAGAAGGTATGTCAACATTTTCAGTGATTTTTTTATTTGATAACAACAATTAAATAGTTTTGCTTGGTGGGTTTGAATCATTTAAGACACATATATACAAATAAATAAATAAATAAATAAATAAATAAATAAATAAATTTTATTTAATATATAAAAGCATACAATTGATATAACCTAATATTGAACAAAACCACCAGTTGGTGGCGACAGTTCATTAATGCATCTTAATGTGTTAATCACTAAATCAATCATTCAATTGTTTTATTCAAAACAGGTGACTGATTCAGAAACCTAAGCCATATTTCCACTATAAGGCCGAATCATAGCTTTTGGGTACAATTTTTTTCTAATATTTACTTGTAGCAAAATATGAAGAAATAAATAGTGTGCTTCTGCTTAGCCAGCTTTGGAGAAGCTGCCAGCCAAGCAACAGGATGATGATGTCACTCACATGCTCTCTACCAATCCATCTACCAATACGGCTCAGCATGGTGCCATGCCGCTTCAGGCTTATGTGGGAAAAAAATCCCGAAACCATACTCAACATTTCTCAAAAAGTTTTGGCAAAATAGTTGAAAAGTGACTTTAGTAAATGACAATGTTTATGAATTAGGTCTCCAGACTGCAACTAGATGGTCAGATATTGCAACCGTTTTCTATCAGATGTCGTCTAAGACACATCATCGAACAAACCAAAAGTCTAACAGAGTGTCTTGTTTGATCTGTGCAAGCCACAGATCATTTATCAGCTAAAATTAAATAAGTATCACTAGACTAGACAAATCTTTTACATGACCTTTGAACAGTACTGTTAGAGCTTGTTACAAAGCTATAAAATACAAACCACAAATTAATCTAGTTTAAGCCAAATGGAACAGCAGTATTATTCTTCACAACACTGAAAAGTAAAACAGCTGAAACACAACAGCAATCAGGATTGAAGCCTTTCATTTTATAAATCCATTAAATTTAAAAGAACAAGCTCAAACTTATTGGAAATACATGTGTTTTTTTTTTTCTTTTTTTTTTTGCAAAACATGAAAAACGTTGCTCCGGATGCATTTTGTTGCACAATTCGGATGAAAAATCAGCTAGAGGCACTGTTTAAATGTTTGTGAATCTGAAATATTTACTTACGGCACGTTTGGCTGTAGATTTTAGAAACACTTCCTTCTTGTAAATATTTACAAGATGGCAGGGTTTGTCAAACTAGTTACCTATAGAAGCACCGACTTAAAACCTTGTAAACCCAACCAAAAATAGTCAAAAAGTGACCTAAGTAAATGACAGTGGCATGAACCAGGGCTCCAGACTGCAACTAGATGGTGAGATATTGCAACCTTTTTCTGCCAGGTCGACGAAACATTGAACCACTACCAATTTAGTAACCCTATAATGACATCTAAGACACATCATCGAACAAACCAAAAGTCAAACAGAGTGTCTTGTTTGAACTGTACCCCACAAATCATTTGTCAGCTAGAACCAAATACTACATAAAAACATAAATTTCCCAGCTCAGACCTATTGGAAATAAATGGTTAGGGTGCAAAACATTGCTCCGGGTGCATTTTGTTGCACATTTCGGATGACAAATCCACTAGAGAGCTTTTATCATTTTTGTGAATTTGAAATACATTTCTTACGGCACGTTTTGTAGTACATTTCAGAAACACTTCCTTCTTGTACATATTAACAAGATGGCGTGTCATACTGGTTACCTATAGAACCACTGACCTAAAACTGTGTAAACCCAACAGGTATTTTTTTTTATAAATGTAAAAAGTAAGGAAAAGTGCACTGCAACCGCATAGTTTTGCCTTGATTTCACATTTCTTTTATCTTTTTTGTGTAGCCATGCTTCACTAGATTCGATGAGACCTTACAAGGTGAGCTACGAAGCAATCTGATCACACCAGAAACGTTGTCAGCATATTTTGGAAAACACTGGAAACCAGACAGGCAAAACTAGCTTTTCACAACAACAAACAAATATTTGACAACAAATATTTCTCAAGAAAACAACTATTTTTATGTTGCTTTAACTTATTTTAATAAGGTAATCAGGTTTCAATTAATTTGTTTAAGTTATACAAAGTTTAACGTAATACATCAGTCTGTTTGATTGATGTAAGTTGAGATGACTAGAAAAGTAAATTTGATTCAACTAAAAATGTAAGGCAGCAGTATTTTGTTGTGCCAAAAATCAATAAATTAATCATATTCTACATGAATAATATGATTAAGAACACATATCCAATCTATCATTGTTTATTTGGAAGCAGTATTGCTATTAGTAACACACACTTGCTGAATAAAACTTTTAAAATTGCATTCATTTAATTTCAAGGGAAAATAAAATCTTATTCCAAACTTTGAATGTTAATGTGACGTCTACCAGAAAGAAATAATACACAGCAACAGCCAGCTAATAGTTTAAATTACTGCCGTTGCAGCTGTTTTACAAAAACAACACACCATTGAAGTGATTTCTACACAGTTAAGAATGAACGCATCCTGCCAAACAACACCTCAAAACCATGGAAAAGCAACTGCATGGCTCTGGCTTTCATGGACTATTGCTTTAATATCACTCTGGCTGTGGTGTATAAAAGAATCACGGCCAACATTCACACCATATCAGATAACTCTTCATCTACCAGTGTAAATGCGTGAAGTGTGACGTGACACCTTTCTGTGTGTCTGTTCACCCTGCCGATTGAGCTGCCAAAGCATGACCTGCTGAGCCTCTATACCAGCTTCATGCTCAAATACTGCACTTTCAATCATTCTACAATTAACAGCGAGCTGCCTTTTTATGCAATGCTTTGAGTAAAAAGTCATGCTGAATTTAAAAATGCATAAATTACAACATGTGCTATGTTAGTTTCACTGAGATATTGTATTTTTCAAATAGTTAGACTTTTTTTTTTTTACTTTCTGGCCTTTTAATAATGTAATGATGTTTTTGTTTTAAATTTGTCTACATAGTTTGATACCTAAAATAAGTGTTAAATAAATTAAAAAATCATATTAATTAGCTAGTTTCCAAGACCATTAGCAAAGCACTGAATTAGCAAACCAACTAAATTCAATAAATGAATGTACATTAAATGTTTTAATGCTATAGTTATATTTAATGATGAATGAGCATTGATAAGTTTATTTATAAACTAATTTCAAGAGGATCACATGCTTATGCTTGACCACAGCTGGTCCCGCATTAGCTAACACATGATTCACCAATCGGATGATTTCTAAATAAACAGAGTTTCTTAACTCAGTTATCTTCATCTTGAAGAATCCCCCCTTTCACCCTTACTCCTTCCCCCTTTTCCTTTTCCAGCGGCCCAGTGGTTAGCATTGTTGCCTCACAGTAAGAATGACAGTGGTTCAAGTCATTACCAGGCTTGTCTGCGTTTCTGTGCGGAGTATACATGTCCCCCCCGTGCTTGTGTTGGGTTTCCCCGGGTTCTCTGGTTTACTACCAAAGTCCAAAGACATGCAACATAGGGGAAGTGACCAAGCCAAATTGGCACCACAGATGACCTCTTAATCAGCAGCATTTCTCTTTATAGCAATCTCTAATTTGTCATTAGCCATAAATAATCAGGAAAGTTCTCAAGACCTACCTTAGCTCAAACTCCCCTCTTACCCTGCAAATGGGAGGGAGCCCCGGGCACGAGGATCTTATGAGCTCAGGGTTCTTTTCTGAGACATCATGCCAATCACAATTTATAATCAATCATCAGCTGAGTGTCTTGAAATTATATTTAATGAAAAACTTCTAAATCAATACAAACGTGAAAGTAAAATAATTTTTGTCATGCTAACTAAAAACAATGTTTCAGCTAGTGACCAAGGTAATATTTATTATAGTTTAAGTTGCATTAGATAAATAATTAAATCAATAAATAAAAATTAAAATAAAAATAAAAAATAAACAAAAATATTAAATAAATAAATAAATAAATAAACAAATAAATAAATAAATTTAGATTTATAAAAACAGCAACTACAACTTAGCTAAAATAAATGCAAAATCTATACTTACAATATCTACATATCCATTAAAATTGCAAAAGTTAGCAACTGTCTTTAAAGTACCACTGCTTCTTTGCCATTTCTTTGTGAACTGACTGAAAATTGTGGGTGCTATTTTTTTTTCAGTGTACCATGTTTTTTTTTTTTTTTTTTCATGACAGAGTAATGTGCAGAACGGAAAAACACCAAACACTCTTCTTTATTCAACTACACGTGCACAAAACCCTGCACTCTTATTGCTATATTTGACACTTCAATAAGAATCCTCAAGGACAAAAACACTCGCTGTATCCATTACTCCTGTTAACAGGTGGGTTGGATCCACATTTTAAGCGTTTTTCTGCCATGCATGAACTGTGCAGCTTTCAAAAGACTCTTCTTCTTGAAACTGGACTGGCTTGCTAAAACACCGGCATTCTATGCTTGAACAATACATTTCAGATCCATTTATATTATTATTGTCCTACAACAACTGTTTATTAAAATTTTCTGTGTACTGTAGTAACTGCATTTGCTGATGGTTGGTTTGGATGTGAATTTGAATTCAGCCGCATTAAAAGAGCACAATCCAGGGCTGCACATATAACGAGGTTTCCATTTATTTAAATTAAACTGCTAAATTGGGTTCACTAGCTAATGAAATGGTCCTGGCGTGAGTGACCTTTATCGGCTTGATTTTCCGAAAGGAAGTGGGCCGGAATATGCATGAGACTACAAGCCAATTTCGGTAAATAATAATGGTTTTAATAAACAAATTGGAAGATCTGCTTGGCAAAAAAGCCGTCAAATTTCAGTCACAGGGAGAGCTAGTCACTAACAAAAACAGGGTTGTTAAATTGTGTAAAATTAACATAATTGTGTACATAACCATATTCCATCCAAATTAATAACAAGATAATGATGATTTATTTATTTATTTATTTATTTTTAGATATCATAAATTGTTATTTATTTTTAAAATGTATGCTTTACATTTAATTTGTAGTGTTTTTTATGTCCAAATATTATGTTTTAAATGTCTATAAAGATTTATTTTATAAATATATGTTTGCATGTATGTGTGTGTATTGTTATTTTTATTTTTTGTTAATTAATTGTTAACTAATTATTTAATTTAGAAGTAGTGAACTTAAAAATGACAAACATTTTTAAATAAATAAAAATAAATGTTAGGCTTTTTAATATATTTAATATTTAAATACGAAATTTAGTTTAGATGCAAAAAAAAAGGAAAAAAAAGCAAATAAAATCAACAAATAAATACATTATTAATAAAACAAAAAATAAAATAAAATAATAAAACAAAGCATTATTGCAACATGTTGCACAAGAAAATGCTATTAAAGTTTTTGACATCAAAATGTCATGTTGGCAAAAATAAAAAAATAAAAAATAATACACATTCTGTTAAAGGAAAACCAGTAACTAACAAAAACAGGATTTAGAAATTGAGGAAAGGAAACAACATTTTTGGCCATTTTTGTTTTTATATTTTCCTCATTTCTAAATCCGTGGCAATCTCAAGTTTGTTCCCAAGCCAGTTGTTTTAGTTTAGCAAAGACACTTCTCTGAACGGCCAGTGCAGCTCAGGGGCAGATAAAGACAAACTACATTATTTAATGACCATTTAGCTTAATGACTGTACAGCGATTATTGATTCATTATTAATACAGTGCTCATGAATGATTCAAACAGGGTTTTAGATCATCACTAATGAATTTTATCAAAGAAAAATGAAAACGGTAGGAATTTGGACAGCCGAGATGAAGCACCAGAAATTAGTGCAGAAAAGTGGAAGTGGAAATTATGAATTTATTAAGTTATGACGAAGAGATAAATTGATTTGCTTATGGTCACCAAGAGAGAAATGGAAACAACACACTTCATCTTAATGTGTATATATGGGGGGGATTTGAGAGTTCTTGTTTTTCTTGAAATAAAATGCTCTGGGAGTTTGGGAATAGTTTTAATACCGGATAAAATATATGATAGGACACATGAACAAGAAAAAACAAGAACAAGAGAAAAATCTTAAATAAAAGAAAGAGCCAAAACAATAATAATCAGATCATGTATCAATATCATGTATCAATAATCAGATCATGTAATATGTATAAAATAATGAGTTTCAAATATACTGATTATGAACATATTTATGATTTTACTTAAAAAGGAAGTATGATAAATGCAAGTAAAGTTTGGTATTTCCAAACGGTTGTTTATGGGGGGGGGGGGGGGGGGGGGGGGGGGGGATAATCATCATAAACAGATTAAAATTACACTTATTCTGCACTTATTTTGTACTTTTGTAATCGCGTATATATATATATATATATATATATATATATATATATATATATATATATATATATATATATATATATATGAATTTATGTATAAATATGTGGTCTATATTAAATATTATTAAACATGAATAATGCTGAAGGACAATGGCAAGTTTAGAGACTTAAAATGAGACTTGGGATGTGATAGCCGACGCAATTGCTCCATAAATAGATATTTCAATATACAAAATAATAAAAGCGAAAGTGTTTACAGTATACATACTGTAATTCTACATTACTTAAAAAGTACTAAATCAGACCAAACGCATGTGGTAGAAAAATCATTACTTTTAATGTATTAAAATTGCTAAACTGAACTGAACTTAAACTCTGAAAACTGAACTACACTGTATCAATTTATGATCTTTTATGTGAAGCTGCTTTGACACAATCTACATTGTAAAAGGGCTATACAAATAAAGGTGAACTGAATTGAGTTAACAGAAGTAACAGAAATTATTGTAAATTATCAATCAGGCAAATAAGATAACTGGTTACGAACAACTTTCACTGCAGATTTTATTTGACTCCTTTATGGACAAAACATCAGTTGCGATTTTTAAAGATAATACACATCCAATTATCTCAACATTAGAATTGTTACCATCAGAATGCATGTTTAGAATTACTAAAGCACAAAGAAATGCTTATAAAAAGTCATTTATCCCAATGGCAGTTGTTGTTTTAAATCAGATCACTGTTTGAAAAGAATGTGGTTGTTACCAAGAATGATCTGCAGTAGTTTGTATGGGGCTAATTTAGTTTTTAAACTTTTAACTTATGTTGTTGTCTTGATTAGTGTTGTTATTGTGTGATTGTTGTATGCAATTGTTGTCTTAAATCCAGTGTTAAAAACAAATTTCCTTTCTGTGCCAAGCAGAACGTACAATAAAAAAAAAATAAAAAAAAAGTTTTACTTTAAAAATAGATTTTTCCTTATATTAAAAACAATACATAAATTCAACCTGATCCTATATCCATCAATCATTCTGGATCCATAAAATAATTCCCACCCTTTACCAATATCAGCTAAATGTCTACTAAAATCTAGCAACACTAGTTTGTTTTCGGCATTTGAACTTCTGTACTTGTTTGGTTTGCCATGTCCTTCCTGATGTCCGGAGACGTGAGATAAATCACAGGACGTCCTCTGCAATAAAGCCAGTTAATTCAAGGGGTTTAAATCTTAGGGTCTGCTGCAGATACTAACACAACAGTTCCATTAAAGCAAAATTAAGCGCCACAAAGGCACCGTCTCAGCAGAAATATACAACGCGGCCTGCCACATTAACATAAAGCATGGCCCTCAAAAATTATTAGCCCCTCTAATCTTGAAACTCTCAGACGCTGCATTGCACTGTTCCAATGACCTGTCCATGGTGATGCATGGCTGTTTTCTCTCTCTCTCTTTCTCTCTCTCTTTGCCTGCAGCTCTGGATTTATGCTCACTGAAATAGAAATGCACAGACTCATTGGAGTCTGAAAACACATTCTTGCACATTCACCCAAACAGGGTGAAGGTCAACAAATGCTTTATCCATAGCTTATCATCAGCACAATAAGAGCAGAGATGACATTAATATTATCGGGGTTTTCAAACATTTTAACGGCAAGGAGCCACAGATATCAGGATTCTCTGATAAAAGAGAATCTACTTTTATAAAAATACGTAGCGGCTATATTTTTTTGTGTGTGTATAAAAATCCCTTATATACTATACTACACTTAAAAAAAAAGATTAATTAAATTTACATTTTTTAAAGGCAAGTGGTTGCAAACAATTGATATGGGCTGAATTTAAACAAACAAATTAAATTTAGCAACGTTCAACTTGATTTGTAAATGCCGTCCATATTAATTGTTTACAACCATTGTTTGA
Organism: Danio rerio; assembly: GCF_052040795.2. Taxonomy (NCBI): domain Eukaryota; kingdom Metazoa; phylum Chordata; class Actinopteri; order Cypriniformes; family Danionidae; genus Danio; species Danio rerio. The sequence continues at coordinate 18,408,571 of NC_141037.1, forward strand.
AACAAAAAAGTGTGAGGAAATCACACAATCAGTCAGAATTGGATGATGTGCATTGTTACATACATACATTATTTGAAATATTTTGGACTAATAATACTTAAGAGGACATGACATCATTATAGAATGACAATGCAACAGCAATATAAAAAAGGAAGGCAGGACTTAGGGAAAAATTAGGGGAAAATAAAAAAAAGTCACTGGGACTTTTTAATATATATGTGAAAACTACAGTATAGTAGAGATTAGTATTCAGTTGTCAGCACAATTAAGGATTTATTAAAACTTTTATCCAACAAGAACACATTAAATTGATCAAATGGGGAAGACATTTACAAGTGTTTAAAAAATGTCATTTTTAAAGGGTCACGAAACACCAAAACACATTTTTTGAGCTATTGACAGTCGTATATGTGTCCCACACTGCTAAAAACACTATTAGGACACCTATATTTCACTAAAAAGTGTAAATTGGTTGTTTTTGCGTTATTTCAAGCAAATTCGTACTTCCTGTTTGAAACGAATTTTTGAAGCTGCGTCACGGTCATGACATAATAGCGTGTATTCCAGCGTGCAGACTGGGCGTCTGTGCCAGAGTGTGCCTTATTACGTCTTACAGTGTGATGCATTAATGCATGAGTAAGCCTTGGTTCAAACCAATCAGTGCGCTCTATTGTGCAACTTCATTAATATTCATTAGTGTCACCGTCTTTACACCACAGAGACGCCACGTAGTGTTGGCAAAACAAGCGTGAAGTGTTGCTTTTAAATTTTGCTGCAGTTAAGTTTCGTTTTCATTTTCTCTCTGTGAGAGCTCAGACTCACGTGTGGATTAACAGTGTACGCGACGCGCGACAACAATAACTTACGTGTCTAAGGGGGATTATTGTTTACCTGAGAGCTGTTCTCATCTGCAAACGCTGAGATCCGGATTCCGGATGTAGTCTTCTCTTCAGACGCGGCTCTAGTTGCTGGTGATTGTCCTGTCTCTACAGATTTGGTAAGTGAGCGACCAGTGCTCTTTGTTTATTCAGTTTGTTCGTTTCGAATTAAGTTAACTATTGCACTGAGGGCAAACATGTTAGCACCGCATTTTGTGACCGGAATAACACACGCGGCTTTCTGACGTTACCTGCCGTGTGCGTCTAAGTTTCCGGGAAATGCGGAGTTTTTTTTCTGTCATTCGCCATGCGGTATCAAACATTGCATGAAAAATACACGCTTAGAGCAGATCCTCGAATCAAATATCGCGTTTGTCGCGAGGGGCATGAATGAATTCCCTGAATGAAAGAGCCAAACTGCAGTTAAAGTCCACCATTTAATAATTTGGCAAATAATTCGACTACAGATGTCCGTGTAGGTAAAACACCATCTCTTTCTCCTGTGTGTGTATTTTGACTGAAACTCGCGCGTGCCCAAATAGACACTCCCACACCCTCCCACTTTAGTTCCTCCGACACTCCCCCCTAAACAGAGCTGGACACCCCCACTATTCTGACTTTTTCCAAAGTGGAGGTGTGAAAACACCCTGCTGAAACGAGGGGGTTTCATGGCCCTTTAATAAATGCTACTCATTGACCTTTACGTTCAAAGAATTCTGAGAAAACAAATGGCCAACAAAAACTCAGAGAATGAAGAAAATTCATCAAAAGAATAAATGACATTTTAAAATGGAACATTACAAATCAAACAAAGGACTGTTACTATTTTCGACTTTAGAAATAGCACTTTAATTTCAAGTAATTTAAAATGAATCTTAATAAAAATAAATAAATAAATAAATAATAAAATAAAATAGTACCAAAGTAATATATTGTAAAATAGCAACAACAACAAACAAATATGGTGAAAATGTAAAATAGCATCTTACAACAATGTAAATAAATAAATATTCTCTAGATAAAAGATGTACAATATTAATAAATGTTACTCATTGACCTTTACGTTCAAAGAATTCAGAGGAAATAAATGTCTAAAAACTCTGAAATGTAGAAAATTCATCAAAGAAATAAATGACTTTTTTAATGGAACATTAAAAATTTAATAAATGATTAATACAATTTTTTTTACTTAAATGACAACCTAAATTACAAATGATGCACAATTAATGTTCTAAAAAATAAAATAAATAATGTAATTTTTCCAAAGTAGTACATTGTAAAATAAAAAAGTATTAAAAAAGTAAAAACTAAAAAATAGCAACTTACAACAATGTAAATGAACAAATAAATGAATAAATTAATGAATGAATGAATGAATAAATAAATAAATAAATAAATAAATAATGGCTACACTGAAAAAAAATCTTGCTGACAAACTCAAACCGATTAGAATATTAAGTTTAACTTAGTATGACTTAAACAACTGAGTTGAAACCAACTGAGTTGAAACTTATTAATATAAGTTCATACATTAATTTTCTGTTCAGATTAGTCCCTTTATTAATCCAGGGTCGCCACAGTGGAATAAACCGCCAACTCATCCAGCAAGATTTACGCAGTTAAATCTAAATAAAAATATTTGTTGCCTTGACTTTTTGCCATTACATTTTTTGCAGTGTAGCTAAAAGATGACAATATTCCAAAAAAAAAAAAAAGTTTATTACTTCGTTTTTTTATATATATATTTTGAATTGAAGATCAATTACTTTTCCAATTGATCTTCTGGCCCCCTAGCACATTTCAACTCCTCACGGGTCCTCGGCTTTTACAAATCCCTGATTTATCCCATATCTCATCCAGACTGACGGCCAGCCATCTCAATACTCCAACGTCCAGCCCTGGCCCGAAACCAAATGCAGTTTATACTAGGCCGACTCAAATGCCCACACCTCTCCGCAGCAGAAATAATGGATTAAGACACTTAGCTCTGATTAAAGATTGGATGCTGTGCATAATCGCAGCGCTTTATGGCAGAGGAGAAAAATCAATCACTGTGATCTCGCTCACGGCAGGGTTGAAATAAAGCCCAGTCATGTAGAAAATAGACTCTCTGTCACCCCACCGGTAGCCAGCCGGGCTCCATCACCGCACACAATAACCTGAAGCCTCCCCGTTCGTATTCAAACAGCATCCAGAGCTCCTGGGAGCCCTTTGATGGACAGGCCTTCTTGTCTGCTGCTGTTGTGTACAGACACTACTGTGTGTGACACCATTTGATCAGCTTGAATGAGGTGAGGGAGAGTGTCATCTCTGGCCATCAGATCATGACATGCCTGTTCGCATGTCCTTCGTCTTTCGTGACACTGGGTTCATATTGCAAAACTTGCAATTTTTTTTTTTAGCTTAGGTGCCTGGCTGTCTTGTCGTTGTTTTGGAGATTGTCCTTGGAGAGCATATTTTTGGTGCAGACCAAAACGCAGACAGAATCGCAAAATCCTGTATTAAAAATTAAATTAGATGTGGAAGTTTAATAGATGAAATTATACATTATTTACTGTGATTACAACAGTAAATACATGTAACATTTGTATTTATTTTTTTAGGTATTCTTAAAACAAAGTTTTCCATGTTTTAAGGTCTCTTTCACAAGTGTTATATTTATGTAATGATAAACACTGTAAAAACTTTAATATTTGGAAATATTATTAATAAAATATAGAGTAATGTATGTCTTTGATGGTAAAGTTATATATAGATGAAGCTATATATATACATTTTAATAACTAATTATTTTTTTCTATTTGTTTTGATAAGTTTGTTCTTTAGACAACCGAATAAATAAATAAATAAATAAATAAATAAATAAATAAATAAATAAATAAATAAATAAATAAAAATCTTATGGTGGCTAATATAATTCATTTTATTATTGTTATTTTTATTGCAGCCTGTTACGAAACGGACACTGGAAAACAAACGTGCGGATGAACATGCAGCTTATTAAAGATATGTTGTGCATACTGTAAGGGTAATCAAAAAAGTGTGGTCAAATACATGCAAAACTTTAGGACAGGTGGCAAAGAATCAATAGGAATGATAAACAATTCAACAGGTCAAAAACACGGCAAGACAGATGGGGAAATAACACTTTGTAATGCTTATGGATGTACAAGACTCAGCCATGTGAATGTGAAAGTGAGGTATACAATCACCCACCACTTTATTAGGTACACCTGTCCAACTGCTTGTAAATGCAAATGTCCTAATCAGCCAATCACATGGCAGCAACTCAATGTATTTAGGCATGTAAACATGGTCAAGACGATCTGCTGCAGTTCAAACCGAGCATTAAAATGGGGAAGAAACTGGTCTGAGTATTTCAGAAACTGCTGATCTACAATCTTACAACTCGCACAGGCAGTACCATGCAGAGACTGTCCATGGGGGATGTGCTGTAAAATCCAAAAAGTGTGTGTGTGTGGGTTTGGGGGGGGGGGGGGGGTTCTTATTGTGATCGCGAACTGAAGAGCGAGGGGGGTCTAACAATATAGAAAAGGGTCCAACCCAATACTATTAAAGTGTATCTAATAAAGTAGCCGGTGAGTGTGTGTATGTGTATCCCATGTAATCAGTGGGATGAGCTAGAGCTGTGTCTGTGTGTGGATGTCCGGATTATTGTCAGCTGCTGCAGGAGTTGATGGGTGCAAATTTTTCTAGGAGTTGTAGTTCATTAAGCATAGCGGAAGTACTCTCCAGAGGAAAAAACACAGCTGGCGATCACAACACAGCCAAACAAAAATAAATATTATATGAAATACTGTGAGAATTTCCTTGCTCTGATAAACATTACTTATTTTCTGATAAACATTACTTATTTTTTACAAGTAAAAAAAAAAAGAAAGAAAAATTATAAATACTCATTCCAGCATGGTACAATTTGCTCAAAACAAAGTAATAAGCCTACTTGCAAAGTATACCTAAAATATTTTGGGACAGCTTGTAGAACAGAAAACTTCAATTAAACTTAGCACTTCAGCCAGTCTATTAAGACCCATGTAATGGCAGGACCAAACTGTAGTGCACGGCAGAGGTGACCTGGATGAGCAATGAGGTTGAGCCGCATTAGTTGTGCTGAAAAATTCAACCCACAGCTGCCACATACAGAAATGTAGAGAAGATAGTCTAGTAATATGACAGGCAGTGAAACGAACACTGCCCAAGACTTCCGTTGCAGCAGCAGAGGCCACATGTTTGCCTGTGATATGATGAAAAATAGATGCAGGAGTCAACTTAAAGAAAATCAAATATTCAAATGCCTGCTCTGAAAAGGCAGAGGTCAGACGTGATCTTACCTGCGCTGTAAACGCAAACGGCTAACGTCTCCCCAGACTGCAGTCATTCAGTATTACAAAGCCTTAAAAACCTGCTACTATTTATTATCCCAGATTCCAATGGGACAATAACATCCTCATGCATAATGTATCATCTTTGCCACATTGCAATATACTGCCCATTGGCTGTGCGCCCTAAGCATTATAAAGCATAAATGGCTCAAGTTAAGCAACGTTTATTTATAGTTAAATCTCAAGTGCCACTTGAAGCCCGTACATAAAACTGCACAAAATAACCGGATCATCCTTAAATGATTTTAAAGTGTGATAATTAAACATGGTTGTACAATAGCACAAATAGCTAAGGGCAAATACTATTATATAAAATGTCAGTGAAGGTTTGTGTTTCATGACATCTAAATAGTCATTTATTCAAACGTCCTATCAATTACAACATAAGATGAAGATTGTTGGAATAAACAATACTCCAATATTCAATACTTTAGCATCAGATACAAATAAATAAAGCACTCACAATAAATTAAATACTGATTATGTCTTTATAATAGAAAGTACAGCAAAGTTGATTGTGATTTCAAATTTGAACACAGCCTTCTTCCTAAACAACAATACTTTTATTCACATGGTGGTAGGGTGAGGGATAACATCCTTTCCCATAAATGATTTGGCCCTCAACAATAAAATAATAACACACTAAAAATACACAAACCAAATAAAAACAAACCAAAAAAAAAAAATGCTAATGTTTAGCAATTAACACCTTTTACATGACACATGTTTGTTTTTATTTGGTTAGCCTAGTATTTTATTTTTATTTTATGCTATTTAGATGTTATGTGCTAAACTGACAGGTAAAAGCTGCTGCTTTTTGTCTCTCTTGACTATTACCATGATGTTGAGGGGATTTGGGATGCACTGGCCAATGTTTGTGTATGTACAGTACATGACTGACTAATGGTGGCATGCCAAAAGAGAAAGGCAAATTAATGCAAACATGCATCAAATTAACACATAGATGTAATGACGTTATGAAGCAATAGCTGAATCCCAGACATTTTAGGAGATATAGCCTTTTTATAATAATAATAATAATAATATAATAATAATAATAATAATAATAATAATAATAATAATAATAATAATAATAATTAGTATTATTATTATTATTATTAATGTTATTATTATTATTATTATTATTATAATAATTTCTTACATTTATATATCGCTTTTCTGGTCACTCAAAGTGCTTTACATTGGGGTGAATCTCTTCACCCACCACCATTGTGCAGCGCAGCACACAGCTGGATGACACGACGGCAGCCATATTGCACCAGACCACACATCACACACCAGCTGATTAGTGGAGAAGCGACAGGGTGATGAAGCCAATTCTGATATGGGGATAGTTAGGAGGCCATGATGGACTGAGGCCAGTGGGCAAATTTGGCCAAGATGCCAGGGTTGAACCTCTACTCTTTTTCGAAAGACATCCTGGGATTTATCACAACCACAGAGAGTCAGGACCTCGGTTTGAAATCCAATCCGAAAGAGAGGAGAGTAGAGTAGTACAGAGCAGTATAGATTGCTGGTCATTATACTGGGGCGTTAGGACCCATACAGACCACAGGTTGGGCACCCCCTGCTGGTCCTACAAACACTACATCCGGCAGCAACCTAGCTTTCCCATGTGGTCCCCCATCCAGGTACTGACCGGGCACAGCCCTGCTTAGCTTGGTTGGGTGACCATGTGAAAGTTGCTAGCTGCCGGGTATTTTTATGTAACCGATACCATTTTTTTTTTTTTACAAACCAATAAGTTTGTAAATACCATGAGTATTTTATTTTGTGTACTCGCCAATACCGAGTCTTTAACAGAAGGCTATTCCAAGCCAAAAATATACACATATTGTTGACAACCCTGTATCGATTACTAATTAAGCATGGGCATTAAAAGAATAAGTCATCCTTGCGCTGACACGCATCCACAACTACACACATCACATAATCAAGGATTATATTGCATATTCGGTTTATTCTTCAGTAGCCTATTAATTTGTTAATAGTATATTTTATAAACAAATTGTTTATAAGGACTAAGCTATTAATATTTAAGACATTAATTACCACAATAAGACAATGAATTCAGGCTGGACAAGAAATCACATCCATGTAGTGAAATACTGTTGAGTGGTATCTGCTTTTCATATGCTATGCGAGTATGAGTAATTTAACCAAGTATCGACCCGATACTGGTATCGGTGCATCCCTATTTTTGTGTCACTAAAAAGAACATGTTTGAGAAAAAAAGGACATATGGTCACTCAGCATTAATTCAAGAGATTCATTCAAAAATAATGATTCAAACAGTAATGAAACACGTTAAGTGTTTATAAGTGAGTCATTCATTTATTTTCCTTTGGCTTAGTCTCTTATTTATCCAGGGCTGCCATCGCGGCCACCAACTGTTTCGACATATGTTTTACGCAGCAGATGCCCTTGCAGTCAAACCTCAGTACTGGGAAACCCCCATACACTCTTACATTCACACACTCGTACACTTAGCTCATCCATGCATGTCTTTGGACAGTGGGGAAAACAGGAGCACCCAGAGGAAACCCAAATGAATGTGGTGGGAACATGCAATGCTTACTGGCCCAGCTGGGACTCGAACCAGTGACCTTCTTGCTGTGAGGCTACAGTGCTAACTACTGAGCCCTCTATAAATGAGTCATTAGGTGTCCCAAATCGCATACTTAATAAAATAAGATAAAGATTGTTGGAATAAACAATACTCCAATATAGAAGAATGAAAAACATTTTCGCTAATAGCAATAAGGCACAACTTAAAAATGACTCTGATGCAGTACACTTGCATCTCTTGCTGTCATGAATTCTATTAATGTATGTTAAAAAAAAGCATGTGCACACACACGCACATGCACACATACAGAGTGATGCCTGCCTGCCGAAGGGCAACAAAGCTTAGCAATCCCTCAACAAAAGAATAATTAATCATGCAAAACATGTCTAACACACTGAATAATTATGCAGCCCAGCTGATAAGACAGTTCAACAAGTAGCTCACACAAGGTCCTTGTAATCTCACTTTTTCCATTATCACAGAATCAGATAAAACCGAAAGAAGCCCAAGAGGAGCCAAATGCAGAGCCTGATGCACTTCCCTCTTTAAATTCATCCAGTTGTCTCAGCATTTGAAGTACAACACAGAAATGGGATGCAGAGGGTTTGGGGAACACATAGTCTGAATTCATAACGAAGCAGCGGTTATTAATAAATTCAGAGTACGCGTTCTGAAACTGAGAGAGGATATTCCCAGGTCATTGCATTAGAAAGTGCTGAACTTAAGATCAGGGCAACCTGACAAATAGTTCTAGGTGTGCTTTCCCATTTCTGCAAGGTGAAAATGGACAAGCACCTGTGGATCTGAGGATACAAGCCTACAAACCTGCACTGTATGCTTCTGAACTGAACTGTCTCTTCTCATTGAACTGGTCGTCAATTATTTGCGAAGCCAAAGAAAAACTCTTGAGCATGATTTGCTAAAGTGTTTATCAATTCACTGTTTCCTCCTCTCCATTCTTAAAGCTTTCACCCGCTGCATGTAATAGATACTTGAGAGCTCAGGCCCGGATTTGATGAAGATTAATGGTTGTAATTTAATTAGCAGCTGCATGGAAGTAGACGTCTGTTTGTTCATGGTGAAGCAGGTGCGGAAGAGATGAGCCAACATGAAGATCACGATGATGGGTAAACGTTCTTGGGTCTACGCTTCAACATGGGAACTCAATCCTTTCACTCAACACTGTGGGAATGGATAGACGCAAACTACAATGAGTGATATTGATTGGCATTTGCTGGCCATCATAAAATGGATTAAGCCAGGGAGAGGGTGAAACATTTGGAGCGAGAGAGGAGGCAAACATGTCGTAACACGACCCCAAATCAAATAATAGCACCAAGGTTGAAATGAATTTAACAGCTCACTTATTCTAATGGAACATTGATCTTTTGTTGCAGGGAGCATAAAACGCTCTGCTGGAATATTGGTCCTTTGAGCAAAATAGGTGTGAGTGCAGACCTAGGCTAATTTTCACAATGAAAAAGTCCTCGGGCCTTTTTGGAAATGCCCATTGGCGTAAATTTGGGAGAAAGAGAGAGAGAGAGGAGAATCAATTATGCTATTTTTGTAAATGGTTGGAAAGAATTTTAAGACCAGTCTATTGTTAGTACATTGTTTTATAAAACTTTGAACAATAGAAAGATTAAGCATTGCCAGTATTCTTAATAGATTTAAAAAATCTGATGACAAAATAAGTTATATAGACAATATATTGTGGGGCAGCACGGTGGCGCAGTGTGTAGCACGATCGCCTGACAGCAAAAAGGTCACTGATTTGAGTCCCGGCTGGATCAGTTGGCATTTCTGTGCAGAGTCTGCCAGTTCTCCCAGTGTTGGGGTGGGTTTCCTCCAGTGCTCCAGTTTTCCCCACAGTCCAAAGACATGCGCTATAGGTGTATTGAATAAACTAAATTGGCCATAGGGTATGTGTGTGCATGTGAGTGTGTGTATGGGTGTTTCTCAGTACTGGGTTGCAGCTGGAAGGGCATCCAGCTGTGTAAAACATATGCTGGATAAGTTGGAGGTTCGTTCCACTGTGCTGACCCTTGATAAATAAAGTGATTAAGCTAAAAGAAAATAAATTAATGAATAGTATGTGCCCCCTTAAGTTTTTTTTTATTAGCTACAAAAGAAACCACTCCTGTATAATGACTTGCCTAAATAACCAAGTTAAGCCTTTAAAATGCACTTTAAACTACTGTATCTTGCAAAATAAGAAGTAAAATATTATGTACTGTCAAGACAGCAAAATTAAAGAGATTAGTTTATAGAAATTCATTATAAAATTACAGTTTAAAATATGTTGAAAAATCTATTTTTTAAACAGCACAGGGAAAATATTTGAAAAAGAATAACAATTTCAAAAGGCGGCAATACTTTACCGCCAACTATAAAAATGTGCAAAAATGTGTAAAAAAACAATTGCACATATATCAGATAAAAATAAACTGCCTACTTTGTTTATATAATTATATTTTTCACCTTTAATGGATAGAGCAGGAGAGAGTATTGACAGGAAAGCATAGGGAGCAGAGAGAGAGGAGAAGGATCAGCATAGGACCTGATGGCAGGAATCTCGGGTTGCAATGAGTATCAGAGGGCATGTGTCGACGCATTAACCACTACACCATTGACACCGACATAAAGTGTCTACTAAACTAACTTTCTACATTAATAACATTCAGCAAAACAGATGCAACGATAAACAAAAAACAAAAACAATAAAAAATAAATAAACTGCACACATTTTAGTGGTTGTAAACTCAATTTAAAGCTGCATTACAAAATATACCATATACTGTACATCTTCAACAGTGAAAATAACTTAAATTAATATACACACACAAAAAAAAAACACAAATGAAAAGAATACAGATTACATATCACAGTTGTTGTTACTACTTCTACTACTACCACTACAACGCCGACAGCTACTGTAGCTCTCTGCAACTCTCACATGGTCACCAAATGATGCTAAACACGGTTGCGCTCAGTCAGTACCTGAATGGGAGACCATATGGGAAAGCTAGGTTGCTGCATGAAGTGGTGTTAGTGAGGCCAGCAGGGGCACTCTACCTGTGGTCTGTGTGGGTCCTAACGCCCCAGTATATTGATGGGGACTCTATACTGCTCAGTGAGCGCCGTCTTTCAGATGAGACGTAATTCCGAGCTCCTACAGTAACTCGTTGTGGTCGTTAAAAATCTCAGGATGCCCTTTGAAAAAGAATAGGGGTTTAACCCTGGCATCCAGTGCAAATTTGCCCAATGGCCTCTGTCCATCATGGCCTTCTAACCATCCCCAAACCATTATTGGCTTCATCACTCTGACTCCTTTCCACCAATAAGCTGGTGTGTGGTGTGCGGTCCGGTGTCATTGTGTCATCCAGGTGGATGCTGCACGCTTGTGGTGGTTGGAGAGATTCTCCCCCCCAAAAAATGTGTAATGCGCTTTGTCCAGAATAGCACTACAAAAAGTAAGGAATTATTGTTATTACTACTACTACTACAACTACAGATTCAATGTCAATCAGTTACAGGCATGGAATGAAGAATGCTTATTTTAACCCCATCAATTGATTCATTTGTAATCAGATTAGAGATGGATATGTGTAACTAAAAAAGCAGAACCAGCAGCTCTAATTCTGCGAGGCACTACTGTAACTTTCATCCACAACAGCTGAAGGGGTTTAATGCAATTTATTGATCAATGTCTGCGGGACTCACAGTGCTATCAACTGGAGAGCTGCCATCTAATCAAATGCCTGGGTCAGAAATACATCAGTGATCTGCTAAACATATGGCACAGAAAATCATTATAATAGCTCACTTTAAGTGTAATTGAAACAAATGCTATTGATCGGTCAGGACGTATTTGTCTCTTTGGCATGTAAATGTACCAGAATCTCAATAGCATGATGGGCTTTGACAGCACATTTTGCTGCCACGTTGACGCCTTCAGAGACTAATTGCATGAAATAAACTTGCTGCTCGTATTAACATAACTTTGACTTGACAACCACTATTGATTAAATTTCACGTTTGCCTCGTAAATTAGCACAGGCTAGTCTAACTGTAGCAGTAATGCAATAAGACTGAAAAATTTTGTAATGGTGTGACTATAATCAGAACAGTGATCGCATATATGAGGAAATCTGTATTTATGATACATTTTTATTGGATTAATAATATAAGAGGCAATCAGAATCACCCGCATTAGCATCCTCTATTGCACTGGAAAAGAAAAACAACTGTTTTAGAATGTGCAAACAAAAATACCATAAAAACAAACGAAGCTGTTGGTCCTCATAGTGAATCTAATCTTCCAAGCCTGCTTAACTCCACATATCAGATGATATGTCACGCTAATGATACCAAAAAGGAGTTCAGCTCCCCACAAATGTGGCAAGATTATGTCAAAGGATTTATTGCCTGCAGCAAACCACCTCCCAGGCTGATCTTTTCAACCCTCGGGGAGTCTTGTGCTGGGCCGGCCTAACGCTTCTGTTGGGAGAAGATGAGTTATAGAAACAACTAGAAACCAGAAAGAAGCACACTTGCCTTATTGCTTGGTTAAAGTCAACGTGAAGCCAGCAGTGACCTCGTTTACTCACTTAATACATGTTCCCTGATCTTATTACTCATGATTCTTTGCTGGAAGTCAGAGCTGCATGATTAATGATTAAAAGATCGTGATTCAAACGCCCACATCATCTTATTCCTGTTAAACCTTTGACAAGTACAATAACTGCAAACATCAGAGTTCTGTGCTTGACCTCGAGAGAGTCGTTTGCAAATATAACAACTTCACAAACAGCCTTTTAACCACACAGTATTACAACCCCTGTGTTCTTCACATTCAGATTTTCATAGAAGAACTTCAATAAGAGCTTTCTTTTGTTTCAATGTAAATAACAATGTTTATGGTAGCAATCAGTTGAGAAAATCTACTTTTTAAGCTTAAAATGTAAGTTTAAATAAATGAAATAACATTTGGTCACACATTACTTTGATGGCCGATTGTTGAATTTAAGTTACATTACAACTAATTCTCATAAGATTATAAGTAGACTGTAAGGTTGATGTTAAGTTGGTGTTCGGGTTAGTGTAAGTTGACATATACTTGCAAAAAGACATTATAGTCGGTTAAATGGATCTTGAAGGAACAGTATTAACAGATATTAAGCAGACAGTCTACTAAAAGGTCTACTCAAATGGACCATCAAAATAAAGTGTTACCTAACATTTTATGTTTTGGCAGAAGATTTTTTTTGCAAGTAATAATGCAAGTAAACCTTTATGAGTCACTGAATTATTCAAGATATTTTTTTCAAAAATGCTGATTCATTCAGTTAAGGTCTATTAAAGCCTTTGAGTAGCTTCAAATAAAGATTCAAACAAGAGATGCCTTCTGACATGCTGATTCAGTTAAGGTTGAATAAAGCTTTTGAGTAGCTTAAAATAATAATTAATTCAAGTGTTTTCTTCAAAAATGCTGATTAATTTAGTTAAAGTCAAATAAAGCCTTTGAGTAGCTTAAGAGAAAGAAAGATTAAATCAAGAGATTTGTTAAAAAATGCTCATTCATTAAGTTAAGGTCACATAAAGCCTTTGAGTAGCTTCAAATAATGATTCAATCAAGATATATTTTCATAACTGCTGTTTCATTCTGTTAAAGTCAAATAAACCCTTTGAGTAGCTTCACAGAATGCTTCAATCAAGAGATTTGTTGAAAAATTCTGATTCATTCAGGTAAAGTTAAACAAAGCCTTTGAGTAGTTTAAAAAAATCATTCAAGAGAGCAACATCATATAAATGCTGAATCATAGAAAACAAGTGTTTTCTAAATAAGTCAGCCATTGAATCGTTCAGCCATTCAAGACATTTTTTCAAAAACAGATTGATTAATTAATTAATGAAACAAGTGAAGGGTTCATGAATAAATAAATGGATAAGGTGATTGAATAAACTGATTTGCTCAAAATTAATGATTTATTAACTAACGATACATGGGTCAATGAATCATTCATTTAAGAGATTTGTTCAAAAATGCAGATTAGATTCTACAGTTAAAGCTAATAAAAAGCTTAATAAAACTCTGAGTAGCTTCCAAGAATGATTCATTGAAGAGAGCAGAATGCTGATTCATCTTGTAATAAAAAACACGCTTTCTAAATAAGCTGGACAATGAATCATCTTTCAGGAGTTTTTAAAACATTCAAAAACACAGACTACTCTACTATTGAACCAATAAGTATTTATGAATGAGTAATAAAATGGTCTGAACAATAGTTTAGCTAAAAAATAAAAATAAAAATAAAATTTTAATTTAATAATGAAACTGATAACATCTTTAGGGGTGAGCCAATGAATCATCCATTCAAGAGATTTTTAAAAAAATGCTGATTCATGCAGAAATGAAACGAGAAGACTAAAATAAGTGGCATCAGCCACCAGTCATTGAGATCATCTCTAGAAAAAAACAGACAGATAACACCAAGTCTTACCTTACATGTATAATATTAAATACTCTGTTTCATTCTGAAATGCCACCTTATGATAGACCTACAATGAGTTGAAAATTGAATTTCATGTTAACTTAAAATAATTTTCAGCAGAAAATAAATAAAACAAAAATGTGCATGAAGAGAAAAGAGAAAGGGGCGAAAACAGCATTGCCCTGTCCTCTGCAGATCAAAGACGGCACTGTTTCAAAAGAGCAGCAGGGGACTTAAATCCTTTGCTAAACCAAATACCTCTTTCTTGGATAAATCCTCACAAAAACAGAGAAAAAGAAAAAAAATGCAGACTGATCCTGCTTTAATTTACACTGATACAGTAAAGGCTTCGCTCTCTGATAAGCTGCAAGTAAATAAGGACAGACAAAAAGAGAGAAACAAAAAAACACAACTCTTCTGAAGTTTATTCATGTGGTGAGATTACATGGTGGTCTCCGCCAGCCTGACTTTGGTGGTGTCGTCACGGTACATTAACTTTCTTCCAGAGGAGCATTTAATTGTTTAGTAAATGTCTTTTTAGATTAGAAAAGTAACTAATGAAGGGCTCACATGCATTTAATAAGCATCAACGTTGTGTCAGATGTTTCTCATTGTTTTATGTAGTATAAGGTCTTTTAATTAAAAGAATTCAATGAAAGCTCCAATTCAATACAATCCTATGATGGTTTGCAGCCATTTAACAATTTGGCAGATTAGTGGCTAATTTGTATGAACTGATAGGTAAATAACAAAATAGTTTTCCCCTGACATTTTTGCCTGATACTAGGTGGGCAAATCAAAGACTATGTTTGTAAAATTGTTGAAAAAAAAAAAATGCTAAAGAAAATGTGAGATTAATAAAATTTTTCCACACTGTAGATGATTAGTTGACTTGACTTAAAAAAAGTGAGTAAACCTGTTTACTTAAAACCTGTTTTGCTTAAAATTATGAAGTAAATGACCTATTTGAAAATTAAGTTAAGTCAACATTACAGTTCCAAGACACCAGCTTTTTAAAGCAACTACAATGTAAAAAAAAATCCTGGTTGCCTCAAATTTTTAAGCTGAATCAAATTGATGTTATGAGCCCATTGAACTTATATTATGTTAAACTGACTTAAAACAGCTTGTGTTTTAACTTGTAAAATCAAGTTAGAACATGTTAAAATTTGTATCTTTTATCTATCTATATTTTATCTAAAATATCTTTTAAGTTCAATAAGTTACAATGACCTAAAACATACAGTATGCTGTCAGGACTAATTGATCATATGACTTTTTACAGTGCAGAAAAAAAAAAACTTCCAGATATTTGTTCTATCCAATCCTAAGATTTATGAATGCATTATAATTCATAAACTATGCATGTTTTGACCAGCCTGATTTCACGAGGAAACGCAAGTATTTTACGTTTTGTCCGTTCAGTGGCTAATTCGTACAAATTTGTATGAGTTCAGTCGTAAGAAAATGTCTGATTTTAAAAAAGAGGCCTGGTACCCAACCCCACCCCTAACCCCAACCGTCATTGGATGATGAGCAAATCGTACTAAATTGTACAAATTAGATAGTAACAAATCAAAAAGTTACGAATTGCCGTGAGATTATGTTGGTTTTGATAGAACTCAAAAGTGTTTTTGCTGAATAATATTTACAGAAACCAATTGTGATTTAAATTTATTGTGCTGCTTTAGATTTATTTACCCAAAACTGCCATATAGTGTAAAATTCAACATCAATTTATTTTTTATGTTTGATTTCATGATTCTATGCAAGTGTTTTGTACCTCACAAATCAGAGGACACTAGTAATATTGAAGTATACATATGTATAGCAAATATATATATTATTATTATATTATATTATATTATATTATATTATATTATATTATATTATATTATATTATATTATATTATATTATATTATATTATATTATATAAGTAATATAGCACAGTGATCCCCAACCTTTTTAACATCATGGACTGGTCAACACTTGACAATTTTACAGGTCTACATAGATTGCCAGACGACCATCAACAATTTTCTCAGAAGATGACAAGATGACAAAACATTGCTGCAACTCTGATACAGGTTTTATTTATGGAGAAAATTAAAAACACTGCTGTGTTTGGGTGTTCTGTGTTTGTCTAAGATAAATAGTCCACCAGAAATGTGTATATTCCATACAAAGTATTAAGCTGATCGGTCAGTTCTTGTCACGTGACTCGCAATACTGGGAACTTATCCACCTGTTGCTCCCAAAAAGCATGCGCAAGTGCTGCTCCTCTATTGGAAAAAAGAACATTTGTGGGGAAAAGACACAATATTAGGGCTGCGCAATGGTCTGGACTATGATTTAGCATTTTGTATGTGTTTTTTCGAGGCCTGTAACTGTGTGAGGGTTTTAAAAGCATTCAGGCAAAAGAAATTGTACCGTTTGTTACTTTGAAAAATTATTAATGATTAATTTAATTGTAAAAAAAAAAAAAAAAGACTATGCAGTATTATTTTACATTTGATTATTCAATTACTGCTTACATGAACACAGTTCGACTCACAGTTGAAATGCTTTTTATTTATTTTTTATTGTCTTCTTTACGGAATTGATCTATGCTTGTAATTTTTTTTATTATATTTTATGCACTCTCCTACAGAATCATCCCAATAATACTAAAATGATAAATTATTTCCAAACAGTTATCTGGTGAAATTTTTTTCATGTCGCAAAAATAAAAAATACCGCAATGTTAAATTTTCCAATAGCGTGCAGCCCTTCGCAATATGGAAACCCGTCATCATCCGGGGCAGTTAATCTTTTTCTTTCACAGACACACTGGATTCACCTGATTTGTTGCGGATCCATTCCTTGGCAGTTTGTGGGTATTCATTTGGCGCTTTCCCCTTCGCAAAATAACTTCCCAAAGATTATTTAGAAAGTTTTTTTTTTTTTCTTTTTTTCAGAAAGTTTCTTTGATAGCTTGTGGATTAAATTTTGGAGTTCAAGGAACCGAAATGTAACCGAGAAAACATGGTCATTTTTAAAAATAAAAGATTTTTCTAAATAAAATATCGATTCAGACAATTAATAAAAAGGAAATAATAGAGGATTTATTGTGAAGCCCCTAACCAATTAATCCACAGACTGGTACTAGTCTGCGGCCCAGGGGTTGGGAACCACTGATATAGCATACAAACCATACGGAAAAATACAGTATACTCAATAAAAATACTATAAACATAATCATCCGCATATAAACATAAGGTAATAATAACAGAAAACCTTTTTTTTTTTTTTTTGCTAAACTATTCCTCTAAAACATATATTTTCTTAGTGATTTTCTTTTTGTGTGTGTGTGTGGCTCCCTAGTATGCAGCTGAAAAATCACATCACTCTCGTGACAAGTCCACGCTCTACATTACCCAAAAGTCATGACCGAAAGTTTGCATCCTGCCAAGTCATCTGTGAGAAAGCGAGAATGCAATGGGGATGTGATGCCAAACCGTTTTCTGCACAAAGGCGTGACATGAGCACAGTTGACTTGCTCTTGGAGTGATACTGTAATATCATTTCTTGTCAAAGATTTGTGTTTGTCCTGGTTGGGCACACAAATGTAATTGCTCCCTCAGACAACAGTTCATTATCTCATGCCATGTAAGGAGCGATCAAAATGAACTGTCTGTATGTGTGTGCGCGTGTGTGTCTGCTGTGATCGTAATCTATAGTTTCCTCTGAGTGTGCTAGATACTGAAGAGCTGCTCTCCAAGGCATTACTTGCTGTCTGTCTTAATAGCCTGGTGTAACGATACATCATATGATGAGTGTGTTGTTTCTAAATATTATGGCTGAGTGCTCTCCCAACAGACCGTGAGAGAATTAACACCATCAAGCTGACTTAAGTAGGAATAATATGCACGAGCCTCCCCGTTGTAAGACGCAGAAACACTGTTGCTTGATATGAACCGCTAAAGCGTGCAACAAGGAGCTCTCTGACATTTACAGAGGCTGAAAGAAACAGAGCAATAAAGAAAGATCACTGGAAAATGAAGGAAAATGAGAACAAGAAACCAATTACGACAAGACGTGCTCTCGCTCTTTAAATCAAGCCCTTTTCTTTGGCACAACTGTTTGGCTTCCACGGCCGCAGGGCAGAGGACATCGAAAAAAGTGCTCAAGAGGACGTGTACTTTTTTAATGGGGGTTGTAGTAGACGCTACACCTCGCTGATGGACCATCTGGACACACTTCGCCCTAGACTTCAAATATGAATCACTAAATGTGTTGGCACTATCTGAGTCTTTTATGTGAATAGCTCTCTGGATACTCGGCCAACTGAGAAAACGTTCAAGTAGGAGGCCGTATAACAGAGTCTGCAATTGAAGTGGAATGAAGTCGGGCACCTCTTTTATGCCGCTGCGTCTCCCGAAGTCATCACTCAGAGGAGACATTACGCTCGGCACCCTTTAACAGTGTGAAGGAGAACATATTTACAGTAGGAAAACATTCTGGGCATCTTGTGACAAACGTTTGTCCTCGGCCCGTCCTCCCCTGCTGATATTGTGTGGGACGGCTGGGCGAGAATAACCAGCTGGTCTTGGCTGGCTCTGCGACTTTGATGTGCGGAAAGCCGGGGATCCTCGGTCTGAGCATCGGAATTGATTATGTATGCGGCTCGCTCTGCCTGTGAATCGACACAATTAGGCTAAAACGACGAGGCAGAAAAGAGGGAAGGAGACGTTCCAGGCGGCTTAGGGAATGAGTGTGTGTGTGATGGGCGCACATGAGAAGGGTATGGCGCTTTGAGCTCCTGCTGCTCCATTTCTGATAACGTTGACACATCTGCTGAGTGTGCAAGAGAAATGAAAGACACGTGAATGCTCTTCTCCAGCCACTGTTCTCCCAAACACTACGCTCTCGATTTTAATTCAAACTTTCTATTATTCACTGAAGGTAACAATAACTTTTACCTATGGATTAGTTTGTTTTGTCTATAATGATTTTTTTAAGGGTGGTATCAGCAAGGTTGCTGGTTCGAGCCCAGGCTGGGCCAGTTATGTTTCTGTGTGAAGTTTGCATGTTCTCCCCATGCTCACGTTGGTTTCCTCCGGATGCTCCGGTTTCCCCCAAAGTCCAAAGACGTGCAGAATAGGTGAACTGAATAGACTAAATTGGCTGTAGTGTATGAGTGTGTGTGAATGTGACAGTGTATGGGTGTTTCCCAGTACTGGGTCAAAAGACATATGCTGGATAAGTTATTGGTTCATTCCGCTGTGGTGACCCCTGATAAATAAAGAACTAAGCCGAAGGAATATTAATGAATGAATGGTTTATTAGCATTTTGTAATCTCTGACAAAAATAAAGTAGCAGTTATGATAGTAACAAGTAGAGTTGGGTGTAACGTACAGTAACATGTTACTGTATTCTAATTACATTTTTGAGGAACGAAGTAATGTAACGAATTTCATTTTGAATTTGTGTAATGTGATTATCGTTACTTAAAACAATGTAATTGCATTACTTACGTTAAAAAGTTTATGGAAGAAAAAAAAAATGCTTCTTTTAAATCATGTTTTCTGCTGCAACGTCAGTTAATAAGCATCACTTTTACATTGCTGGAAAATGCGAGCTGAAATAACTGCTGTCGAGTGTGATTGGATTGCTTCTTCAAATGGAAATACAGGTATTACTTTAATTTCACTGAGCATAGAAACAAAAATATTGCTGCGAAATGCAGTGTAAAGAACTTTCGACTGCTTTTAACTCAACCAGCAACTTGTTCAAGCACTTGAACAGAAAGCATTCTACGACAATAAATATCACCAAGGAGGATATCGGCGCTCAAAAACACATCAGCCCAACTCAGCCTAAACATGCTAAATTAAAAATTGTTTTGCAGGATCGGGAGTGAACGTATCTTCTGAATGTGAAAAGAAGCATAGCTGCTTATGGGGCCGTTCACATTTCACGTCTTTTGCGTGATATATTGGGAACACATTTTGCGAGCACTCACATTTCCCAGGCATATAGGTATAGGTATATGTATTTTTTACAGAGTTAAAGCCAGAATTATTAGCCCCTCTTTATTATATTTTTTACTTTTCCCAAATAATGTTGACCACAGCAAGGAAATGTACAGTATTTCTGATAATATTTTTTCTTCTGGAGAAAGTCTTGTTAGTTTTATTTTGGCTAGAATAGAGGCATTTTTTTTTTAAACATATTAAGGTCAAAATTATTAGCCCCTTTAAGCTATACATTTTTTCAATAGTCTACTCTACAGAATAAACCATCATTATAAAAAAACTTGCCTAATTACCCTAACCTGCCTAGTTAACCTAATTAACCTAGTTAAGCCTTTAAATGTCACTTAAAAGTAACTTCAAAGTAGAGTAATTAGCAATCTGATTACTTTTAACATTAAGCAATGAGTTCTGTAATCAGATTATTTTTTCTTTTTACTTTTTTTAAAGTAATCTACACAATACTGGTAGCAAGTCATCTTCATGTCCAAGAGATGCTGTTTCACAGATCTGAAATACTGACAGACAGGATTCCTCTCCTCTTTACGTTTGCAAACATAACACTATGAACTTTTGACATTTGTATTTGACAGCTGACAAGAACTGACATGACTCCCTGACAGCAGAATTTCTGTGGGCTTCAATATTTAAAACATTAAAAATCATACTGTATATGACGAATTTACAAAGACAAGGCATTTAAAATGTATGCAGGTGTTTTGTTTGTTGTTGCCAAAGTAAATGAGAAACAATCCATAAAGGCACTGCATTCTTTTTTAAAATGAGATACAGATTTGCATTAAAAAAACACACCCAAAAAAGGAACATTTACAGCAAGAAATAATTAATTCAGACTTCACAGACCCATTCTGGGAATGCCTGACAAACATTACATAAAATAAAAAGGACATACTGGAACCTTACATAAAAATCTAATGAGTAAAATCAATTTAAATGCAATTTGTTGAAGGCATGGCTTCTCTGAAGGATGTCTGCTCCAGGATGGAGTAAAGCACATCCTTTCTTATGTCTTTATGATTATTAATAAAGTGGAATATTTAAGAGCATTGATCATATGATGAACATAGTGTCATCTCACTTCGGAGTAAAACTGGAATTATAAGTGTTTGATTGATTTTCTGTATGCCAAATGATTTGTTTCCTCAGGGTCTACCCAGCCAGGTCAGAGGTTATGGAGACCTCTTGAGTGGACCTGGATTTCTGAAGAATTGGAATTGTTTTCGGAGTTATTTGCCATTTTATGTGTTAAATCTTTTTTTTAAGTTAACTCTTTTGTATGTACGCTGACAGTTTGGATGTAGATTATACTGTTTTTTTTTACCAATTTTGATAAAGTCGGCTGAGAGTACACTCAGCCTTGAGTAAGAAACAGATTGTACTTTGTATGTGTGTCTATGTGTTTGTTCTATTCATTTTTTTAATCATTTCACAGGTCTGGGGTCAGCTCTGAAGTGGCTGTTTGACGTTTGTATCCTTGAGATATTGTACACACGCACATAAGACTTTTCTATATCTATCTGTTTAAAACAATCAGGTAAAAACACCTATATGTGTGATGCAGTTAATGGCGTCATGTAAGAGTATAATTGTTGATGGTTTAAGATTGTAAAACAGAGTGGTCTACAAAGTCATTGCAAGTGTTGAAGCTGGCTTCTGCTTGATGAAACTGCAAACTATCTTCAGTAAACATTCAGCAAAAATTATTTTTAATTGAATCTCTTACTCTGGCTCTTCTTCATCTGACAGACTGGCCATTTTTGGCTTCAAACTGTAAAATATTCCTACATTGCATAGCATTTACTTTACTTTAATCACTCCTTCACTTGAAATGTTTTATTGACTGCCATTTTGCACCAAATACAAAACCTCACTTTATTCATGGTCAAATATAAGACTTTGACACTGACAGTGGTGTTGACAAGTACTGTTTAGTGTACAAATTAGTCTAAAAATCTAAAGCACTGATTTTCTAATACATTAAAAAAGTACCAAGAAACACTCAGATACTGGTAGAAAACGAGGCTCTCTTTTATATCTGAAGTCATTCTTTCAGAGTCACACCATCAACCTTTTCCAAGATATAAATACACATTCAATGAGGAACATTAATAACCCATAATTTACACCAGTCACACCTCCTGTAGATGAGACCATTTGTCTACAGGAATGGCTGGAGTTCAGCGCATCGACACTGTAAGCTTTGGAAGAAGATTCACCTTGTTTCGCCAAAGGAACAGACGCACGTAGAGGACTTTGTGTCCCCACTCCGGCAGAAGCCATCTTTCTCAATTACACCAGTCTCTCTACAGGAAGGGGGCCAGAGGAAGCGCTCGGCATGCATGCATTTATCTTTCAGATACAGTCTCCGATAGCCGCTCCTGTGGCCAGCTGTCAGCCACGCCTTCTCCCTTTGATGTGTTTCGCCGAGGGAACATGCAGACTTAACAAATGCACGTCAGATTTTGTGACCGGAGGACAGCATACTGTTCCTTTGCCTTACCGAACTTGAGTAACCCAACTCGACTTCTAGCTCCTGCAGGTCAGAGGTTGATATATGATGCCAGTGTCTTTATGAAGTCAATATCAAACCTTAAAATACACGAGTGCTTAGTGGTAGATAAGAAGCGGGGATTGTCATAGCACAGCTACCCGCAGGTTTAGTTTCTCAATATTGGAGTGGGCTTGCAGTAAAACTGACAGATAATAATGTTTATTCTTATAGCAGAACATATGGTTGCTTATTTCACATCTTTATTGTGAAGAGCAGTGAAAACGAGGGAAGCTGACAGCCTCAGCTGCTTTGCAACATATACTGTATACATTAGTGTGTGCATAAACAGTTTCAAGGAGTTTGATGACTAATTGTCTTAATTTGCAGCCGCGCAGATGGGAACATCAGAGCAAACTCCCGAAAGACTCTCAAAATGCATGTTTATATTATATCCTATTCACTTGTATTAAAAGGCTTTCTGTGTTTTTGTCAAACAACGCTTCAAGTCAACCCAGGCTCATTCTAAAAACGTACCTCTATATACATTTCTGGAGACCGCAAAATACGTTCCAGGGGATACTCTTGTGTAAAACCACTGGAGGCCGCTGTTGACTGATTGTTTGACTAACTGAATGACTGACTTACTGATCTACTGACCCACCCTCCTCCCTCCCTAAACCCAACCGATTTTATTGATTGACCCATCCACCCACTTCCCTAAACCGAACCAACAATTTTCAAAAGCAATCCAGAAAAAGCTCTCGTATGATTTTCACCACGTTTTCAGATTTTACCACATTCTCACCCTATTATTTACTTGTTTATTTTATTTTTGGAATTCTGTTTTTGTCTAACATGCTGTCTGGAACCATTCTTCACCGGACTCGAACCCCGTCGTCGTGGTCAACCCCTCACTGCGATTCAAGTCCGCCGAGTTAACGGGACAAACTAGTAACAGCCGAAAAGCTTTCCATACGGAGGTAAGCGGTTAGTTGGTAAGCGCGAAAAGGAATGGCGTTATACCACCCCGTAACGTTAGTTTAAAAAATGAAATGCAGCCATACGTACCTCTAGATACATAATTTGTGATCTCCAGAAACGTTTATAGGGCTACGTTTTCAGAATGAGCTCATGTTGCTTTAAGTACTACTATAAAATTCATAGATTCCTCAATACAAGTCCATCTGTCAATGCAAACATGGCGTAAATATTTCACAAAGTTTGCTCACACATAAATCCAAACGCAGTGAATTAATATTCACAACTCTTCAGGTGTTTACAAAGAGGTGTGGAAACACTCATTGGAGACATTTAAAAAAGCTTTGCTCAGGCACACATCCATCATGCCATCGCACCTGCAAACCTGAAGATCATGACACCTTGAGAAAAGCTAGAATAAAATTTTATGGGTTTTAGGCAAGTGAAAATGGCACAGCTGCTTGTGTAATAGAACAGCAGGAGGGAGGGGGAAAAAAGTGCATCTTTAACCTTCTGCAGAAAACCTGCTGAATCCTGCTCGTCGACGGTGTGCTCATAAAGCCCCTCGGAGAGATTAAGATAATCAAAATCTGATGACCGCTCAGACGGACCCCCATCGCCGGTGCTCTCTTGTTTATGGTGCAGACAAATCACACGCAAGGTCAAATCTTAACTATGGGGTCATTATTGAATGCCGGAGGTAATTGTTTTCCACTGGTTATACCTGCATAGCTGGGCTCAGTGTGAAATACGACAATGACAATGAGCGTTCTTAATGGGGCATCGCACTTGAGTGAGACAGCAAAGCGACGAAGCAATCACCATGTGACAATGAAAGTGGTGAGGAGCTGAATCATGTGAGGGGTTAATGCCGGCTTGATGAAATACTGAGAACCAGGGTATAAAGAAAGTGCACGTCTTTTAGCCACGTTCTGCTGACAATCAATGAACGAATTCCTCGGTAAGCATTTCCAATGAGGCTCTCAGTGCTTCCCGAGCACAGGTGCTGAGGTCAACACATTTCAAAATGCATTCATGAAGGGAACAGACTTGACATGTAGAAGAAACAATATACTACAAGGCTTGTGCGTGCATTTATTATATTATATATATAGAATGTTGTTTTCTGTTTATTTATAGGCTTGTGGTTAAGGGTTGAATTTTTATTACATATCCTTGCCTTTCGGTTGCTGTGAAAATATTCAGAGCAGGAGCGTGTGCCATTCAGAATTTAAATGAGAATGCCTCTATATCCTGAAATTAATAAGTTAAAAGCACTGAAATTTTAAACTTAACAGAACTGATAGTCTGAACCACAAAATGGCCAAAGTTACTTATAAATCAATCACATTTTGAACACTGTGCTTGTATAACATGTATACTATAATACAAGTATGAATTCCTTATTTTGCAAGACTCTTTAGATCTCTTAACCTACTTTTTACTTACTTATTTACTCTCAGGGCCATTTATATTGAAAATGATACACCCTGTTGGTGTTTGGTAACATCTAATTTTTACAAGGTGGGGTGTTAGCCCAATGATTAACCCCCAACCTAGAGAACCATGATATACACACATTTGAGCTTACCTAATTAACATACAGCGCATGTCTTTGGACTTGTGGGAGAAACCGGAGCACCCAGAGGAAACCCATGCGAACACGGGGAGAACATGCAAACAGTCCCCTAAAAGTCACGGCTCGCTTTCAGTTTCGGGCTTTGGCGCTTTTTGCCCTCACGCAAAAGCATACCGTGCCACAGACCAAGAACCGCACTCAGGCACACCTCTTCGAACCGGGCCAGGGCCGGCCAAGTGAGCCCGATTCAGCGCACTCAAACTTCTCAAATCATCTGGGAAACTGGCCTGGGCACGGTTTGGATAGCATAGTATGAGTATGCACTAAATTACCCAATAAATTGTATTTTTTAATGCTTACCCCCACCCCAACACTAAACCAAACCATCACAGTACTGTAAAAAATATACATTTTTGTTATACAGTGTCATTAAAAATGCTGGTGTATTGTTGTGCGTATTGTACTTCTGGCTGGCTGCATAACTGTGTTCCTTTAAGGAAAGAAATGTTGCTCTGTGGCCATCTCTGAAAGTCCTACCTTTTTGAAGGGGGAAACATAAACAATTCTCCAAAGCTGTTTGCCAAGCTTATGATTTAAGAAATAGCTGACCCAAAAATTTAAATTTACTTATTATTTACTTACCCTCAATTGGTTCCAAACATGTATGTGTGGATTTCTTATGTTGAACACTGAATAAAGCCAAAAACTGGCAACCACTGACTTTCACAAATACTATGAAAATCAATGGTTACTAGTTTTCCCGCTTTCTTCAAATATAATCTTTTGTGTTAAACAGAAGAAATCAACTCAAATAGACGTCAAACAAGTGAAGGAAGTGTAAATGATGACCAAAAACCTGCATTTTGTCAGGTTGCTAAAGTAAGTTTCCATATTGTTGTTGCACTTTTCACCTTCAAATTCTATGATATGTATTGTATATTCTATAGTATTAGGTAACTTACAACAAGAAGGTCACTGGTTCGAGCCCTGGCTGGGTCAGTTGGCATTTCTGTGTGGAGTTTGCATGTTATCCCCATATTTGTGTGGGTTTCCTCCGGGTGCTCTGGTTTCCCCCACAAGTTTAAAGACATGTGCTAGGTGATTTGAGTAAGCTAAATTGTCCGCAGTGTATGCCCTGGTCCTCCAGGTTGGGGGTTGAGCATTGGGCTGCCGACCCACCTCGTAAAAATTAGATGTTATGAAACACCAACATGGTGCGGCTAAATATCAACTTCGATATAAAGGGCCCTGGCTAGTAAGTTATAAATGCAACAAATATTTGTTTTTAGTTCTTTTTTAATTTTTTTTGTAATGTAAAGATTACCTACTAAAATGTGTATAATTTGTGTGCTTTTAACAAGAAAAGCATAAATCGAATCAAGAAACAAATGCTAGTTCAATTACAGCAACGCATTAAAATATTTCCACATGAAGGTGACAACTATCAAGCAACATATTTCAAAACTTTGTTCCTCTCGGCACAAAAAAAGCAAACAAACAAAAAAATATGCGTGGGATAGGAGGGGAGTTAATAAAATAAAGTCGATTGTCACTGCATGGGAACTACTTTTTTCAGAGACATTAAAAGGGACAGAATACATTTGTCAGAAGGAAACTGTCACGAAAAGAAGCTGCAACAGAATTTGTGCAACAAGATCCAGTTGCCAACCTCAATCAAAATCATCCCTCGCAAGCACTTTTCAGTGGAATAGATGAAAGCGCAGAGAAATAATAAAGGGTCGAGTCAGTTTTGTTGGAGAAAATGACAAAAAGCAGAGAAAACTGCGATTCAGGTCATGCTGACTGACCTTCCCTCATAGCCTCTTATGTTCCCTCTCTGCTCCAAAGTTAAGTAATTGTCTGCAATTATTTTCATGTTTCGGGAATGTACATCAGTGAATACATGCAGACTCAAGAGGACGACGTGGCCTCTGGTAGTAACAACTGGATAGTGTACAAGCCTTTCTGAAAGTGAATAGAAAAAGAAACACACCATTGTTTCCTGCCTGCAGTCTTTTGTCTCTCCAGCTCAACTTATTTCCTGGGATGTTGGAAAACCTGAAAGTGTAAAAACCTCCAGCATGCTCATCTCAAATCTGCTTATCATTAATGAATGCCACATACCATACTGTCACAGTCTCTTCTTCCAAAAACACAGCCTTATCGGAGACTCCAGGGTTGAACAATTGAGATGACAGCACGGATAAACTTGTCAGTTACATAAATGTGCTACGGACAACATGTCACATTGAGTCTCACACATTCAGCAGGAGTTCTAACGATACGAGGATGAGAAATGATATTACGGAGGCCGTTTTTGTTTGCTTTCCAGGCTTGTCCTCCCCGAGCCTGCTCGTGTTGGCTTTATTGATCTGACAAGGATGCCATATTCTATAAACACATTACACAAGGGGGAAAAGAACATCACATGTACTCAGATTACACTCCGCATGATAACTAATGCGTTTCAGGAAGATGAGGTCTGGAGTTCACAAGCAAAAAAAATGCTGTAAAGCCTCTTAAGAGGGAAGGGAAAATGGCGGCGTATGCCAGGGCTGATTCTCCGAGCGGTGGAGGTAAACAGGTCTTATTACTGAACAGAGCAGGTTGGAGGTGATCTCAGAGAGACATTAGAGGTAAATTTAGCCCGGCTCTCTCCACGGTCACATTGAACCCATGGAAAGGGTAAAGCTTTGGCCTGCATCCATATAGAATCCTTTTCAAAGCCCACCGCTTCTGCCTCTCATTACACCTGCAGGAGAAACAGACCCACTGCCTCAGACCAAACACGGCTATAGTATGAATTATTCAAGAGCGAAGGTAGAATTGCAATACAGGTGGAGATACACCCAACTTTAGCAGTGGGCAAAACTCCCCAGGAACAGTCCAGGCAAGGTTCTGAGGAAGCAGCCAAGCGCCATCCAGGCAAACTCTCTCAGGGAGTAACATGACAAGCCATTTGCTCCAAGGAGCGAAAATACCAGAAACAATGTGCGAATTACTGATGGCTGAACCATTTACCTTCAGTCCTTCAGAACCCTGGTGATGCCGTGCCAAAAGTAGCTCCTAAGGCTTCAAAGGCACCAAGCTGTCTAATACACCAAAGGCAGTGTGATTTATCAAATGACTATAGAAGAGGACACAAAAAGGACATTTGGAAACAAGGGACTTCAGAGGTACTAGACTTTGTGTATACAATGGAACATCTGCCACTCTGATCCAGTTGAGTGGTGAAAGGTCTGAAGAACTACAAACAGAAAGACTAGAATCTGAAATGGATCAACATTTAAATTCAAAGAGTTGCTCCAATGATGACCTTGCCAAAGTTACAGAATGGACAGCACTGCATTTGTGATGTTGACGTATGGGTCGACCCAAGCTCGGAAGCTGACCTTGAGTGAATGCTTAAGAAAATTGAAAATATATAAAGTAAAATAAAGAAGAACAAGTCAGCCAAACCTCGTCCTTTCCTGGGAGAAAAGCCAAGGCATGAAAATTGGTCCCGCTTGACCTTTGATGTCTGTACAAATCACCCTCCATATTCTTGATCTCTCTTGCTCCCGCACTCATCAGTATTATCTTTTCCTCCTTATCAACCAGTCTTTGGCAAATGTTTCCCCTGGCCTAGAAATAGTGTTTTAATACCTACACCTTTTCTTTTTTTTACCCTGTGCATCTGCACCTGCAGCAGCTTGTGCCTTCCAACCATAAAAATGCTGGCCTGTGTCTCACCTTTTATATCACAATCTATTTATCACGGCACTCTCTAAAAGAAGCCATCTGTCAGCGAAGTGCTTTGGAAATTCATCTAAACGACTGTGAAGGAACTTTATTATCCTGGGAGGAGTAAAAAAAAAAAAGGTTCTTGAGCATCAAAGTGATCACCTTCAACAATGACGATGAGGATAGGACGTTGCTACTTAAAGTTCAGGTCTTACTGGAAGCTATCTACACTACGGATTATAATTTGATGATCTTCCATAACCCAAACGGGATTGGGAAGCAGGACGGGTCACTCAGTTTCAGATTCAGCTCAACATA
This sequence comes from Danio rerio, assembly GCF_052040795.2. NCBI lineage: Eukaryota > Metazoa > Chordata > Actinopteri > Cypriniformes > Danionidae > Danio > Danio rerio. The sequence continues at coordinate 18,438,062 of NC_141037.1, forward strand.
CTGAACCACTAGAATAACTGCATTTTAAAAATAGCTAGGTAAAGGATGAAATTAGTTATTTTCAAGCATCAAAGCAACTATATATATATATATGGTTTACCTTTTAACTTCAATTTTAGGAAGATAAAAGTCTGAGAAAGGCTGTTACAATCTCAGTTAAAGTGTTACAATAATGACTGTACACTGACTGTGTTTTATGTATTGTAAATTTGAAGTAGACTCTTGGTTAAATTTCTTTAACCAAGTTCACTAAAAATCAACAAACAAAAATGCTGTCTGAAAAAGTGTCAAGACAAAAACCCAGCAGACACACAAAATCAAAAGACGTTAATATTATATTAGATTTAGGTCATGACATCAAGTGACCAAAATTCAATGTCTAGCCAGTGTCTAAGGACAACAGTATGTTGACGTCCCGTAACAACGCCAAATTATGTTGATATTTGGTTGATTTAGGTTGTGTTGGAAAGCGACCAAAATCCAACATCTGCTAGACGTTATAGTGATAACGTTCACACAACGTCAAGGTGTAACATGAGTAGATGTTGATATTTAGTTGATTTTAGTTCGGATGTTGGACACCGACGTTGGCCATTGGGTTTTGATGTCAACCCGATTCTTATTTCCAAACAAAATACAACATCCCCACATCGTTGGGGTACAGCGTCAATATGACATCATGTTGACATCCTGTGCCTGCAGGGAATGTACTATTTTTTTAAGCTTACAATGGAAGTGAACTAGCTCCAAAAAATAAAAATAAATAAATAAATAAAATGTGATATATTCATGAAACCTGGCAAAAATTGTATTAACATACAGTACTATGCATATGTATAATTTTAAGGGGGTTTTAAATTCAAAATTTGCATTATTTATCTTGCTAGCGCACATTGCTATTCTTTAGTAGCACAATTATGCCTTGCAAGTTAATCAATAGAAATAAACGTTGATTCTGATGTTGAATTATGACCATTTGCTTCATGTTTGGAGTGGTGGTTCTTCTATGTTGATGACAGTTTGATGACTTTAGCCAAAATATTCTTAATCACAACCCCTTTACAGTTAGTTTGCTACAAGGTAATGATGCACAAAAACAAATCCCTGCCCTCTACTCAATATTTCGTTATTTTATGGTTCATGTGCATATTAATTGTGCTTCTGTTTAATTTTTAGAGCTAGGCAATCTTATTAAATGGAAATACAAGACATATTACTTTGTTTTTTGAAACCACATGAATAAAAATAAAAAACTATACCGAAAGAAATGTCTTTTTATATATATAGCAACGTTCCTAATGCATAGCATGTTCCCATTGATTTTCAGGTCAGAAGGACTCCTCTGTGGTCATTTTAACAGGGAAAGTTGGTCTAGGTCAAGAATAAAGCATAAATATTAAAGACTCCTCTGTTTTTTTCTGTACCTCCGCCCAAGCAGAAAAACTCCGGCCTTGTACGAGTCATCCGTCAGAGTCTGCATGCATTCTGGAGATGACGTCCCTAAAATGACTCCGCTGAATTTCCATTTTCAGTTGTGGCTGACTGGGGAGGATATTAGCAAACATGACAGCCATCTAAAAACAATAAATAACTTACAAGGTTAACGGAATTGAGCTTTCTTTTTCCACTTTAAATTATTCATTGTACATAATCCTGCAGGGGAACTACCTCTTTCATCTTAAGCTGTTCCTCCCTCTAAAAAAGTGCCTAAGAGACTTCAAAAATATATATATATATATATAAATTTAAAACACCTGCGCAAAGGGATCTGAGAGAAACCCAAAGCCAAATTGACAGCTCGGATGTGAGACCCTAAAATATGCAGCAGTATGTTTAGCACATCTGGATGTTTTTGCTTGAGACATGAAAACGCAAAAATTCTCTTGCAAGCACAATGCATGTCTGTCAACTCACTATTCTCAATGGCTTATGAAGATGAGCATGACATGATGCATGACCATTCAGAAAAGTGACAAATTGCCAGCAATGCCCAACACTTACTGACAGGAAACAAACATTTAATCACCTTGTTGAAAAATAATATATTAGCAAAATTATTACAAAGGTTTCTTAAAGTTCAGATCTTACTCAAAGCTATCTCCACGACGAATCATCATTTTATAATTTTATATACCCCAAAATAAGATTGGGAAACAATACAAGTCACATTCAGCTCAACACATTCAACCTTTAATTTAGGAATGTCTAGGTAAAAGATGAAAATGTGTTATTTTCATGCATCAAGACAATAAATATTTGATACAGCTTCATATTTCCATACATTCAAATATGCCATTTTACTTCCACTATGAGAAAAAAAAAAGTTGACAAAGGCTGTTATGTTGCCAGATAAAGTGTTCAACTGGTTTACTGTGACCATGATTTTATATGTATTGTGAATTTTACATGTGTTGTGAACAAAATGTTTTACCACTTTCACAAAAAAATAAAATAAAAATCAACAAATAAATGAATAAATAAAAATGCCGTAAATATGCGATATGCCTTAAAAAAATCCAAATTTGTTAGACATTATTTAATGTGTGAACGGATAAAAAGTATGTACAGAATTTTTAAACTTACAATGGAAGTCAACAAGAAAAGAAATGATAAAAAAACAACTCTTCAGATACCACACTTTTTTCACTAAAAAGTGAAAAAGAGACATCAAAAATGTTCAAAAAACCTGCGCAAAGGGATCTGAGAGAAACCCGAAGCCAAATTGACAGCTCGCATGTGAGACCCTAAAACACGCAGCAGCATAACAAGCACATCTGGATGTTTTTTTTTTAGATATGAAAACGTAAAACGCTCTTGCAAACACAATAGATGTCTGTCAATTCACTATTATTGATGGCTCATGAAGATGTTTCATGATGCATGACGATTCAGAAAAGTGACAGATTGACAAAGCCTAGCATTTACTGACATGAAACAAATATTTAACAACCTTAAAAATGTATATACCTAGGTAAAAAAAAAAAAAAATTTCAAGCATCAAGACAATAAATTTGTGATAAAGCTTAATATTTCCATACATTCAAATATGCCCTGCATGACTCTTTACTTCCACTATAAGAGAAAAAGGTTGACAAAGGCTGTTTTGATGCCAGATAAAGGATTTAACTGGTTTACTTTGACTATAATTTTATATGTATTGTGAATTGTACATGTATGGGGAACAAAGTGTCTAACCAAATTCATGTATTAAATTCAAAAACATGTTTTACGCCCCAAAACATCCAGATTTCTGAGAATTTTTTTCATGTAAACAGATAAACAAAATGTAAAATTTTTAAACTTACAATGAAAGTCATCAAGAATCAAAATAATAATAAAAAAAAAAAACTCTTCAGATATCACGATTGTTTCCTCTAAAAAATGCCTAAATGCCTGTGTACTGCGGGACGCTTTTTGCCCGTGTTTTCCGCCTTGTGACTAAATAAAGGGCGTCAATGTGATCGTGCACACCAACGCACAAAACGGCAGGCGCAAAAGCCTCATTTTAAAAAAGAAAGCCTCATGCTCGTTTTTTTTTTTTTTTTTTTTGACGCGCCACGTCAAAACCTTCGTCTCCAATCAGATTGGCACTTTTGTTCATGTGTACAGAGCTGCTGAAGTTACAGTAAACAACCCTTGGAGGCACTCAAGCGCAAAACTGTCAATGCAAGCGCACATTGAAGGAGATGCCCAGAGGTGATATGAACGTGGAGCTGCTTATTGCTCTGTGAACAATGATCATTCCTTCATCGCTAGAGCTGGAGCTGCTACTTGAACCATACATGCTTGTTCGAGTCACCAGTCAACTTTAACAACAAGCATGTGAACTTCCTCTCTTCCTCTTTTGTGTTATAAGCGGGGTGTCAGAAGCTTAAAGTTGTGTAGCGCCATTTAACGTCAAGGAGTGATTTTGCATACTCTTCTGCTTGACTCCAGTGAAAATCAATTGGGTTTGAATACGGAAAAACGTCTCGAAAAATGCTGACGATAAACACAAAACGAAAAGGGTCCAGGTGTGTACGAGCCTTTGGAGATCTAAAAAAATACCTTCGCAAAGGGATCTGGAGAAACCCAAAGCAAAATTGACAGCTCCCAGCATAATAAACACATCAGTTTTTTTTTTTTTTTTTTTTGCATGAGACATGAAAACGTAAAACGCTCTTGCAAACACAATGCATGTCTGTCAACTCACTATTCTCGATGGCTCATGAAGACGTTTCATGATGCTTGATGATTCAGAAAAGTGACAGATTGGCTTTGCCACTTACTGACAGGAAACAAACATTTAATCGCCTTGTTAAAGAAAACAACACATTAGCAGAAACATTAAAGTGGGAATTACAGTTTGGGTTCTCGTCTCCAAATATGGCCGCGCCTCTGACTGAGAGCTGAGCATGAACAGAGGGTCTCCCCTCTCTTGTTCTTGTGTAAGTAAGGCC